>NC_040882.2:12295497-12440497 GCF_900634795.4 Betta splendens | reverse complement strand
CTTACTCATGTGAACAGTGTGGAAAAGCGTTCTCTCAACACAGTCATTTACTGGACCACCACCGTGTTCACACTGGAGAAAAGCCTCATTCATGTGAACAGTGTGGAAAGGCGTTTTCTACCAGAAGTATTTTACTCAGACACCAACATGTTCATACTGAAGAGAAGCCTCATTCATGTGAACAGTGTGGAAAAGCATTTGCTTATCCAAGTGCTTTACGGGCACACCAACGTTTTCACACTGGAGAGAAGCCTTACTCATGTGAACAGTGTGGAAAAGCGTTCTCTCAACACAGTCATTTACTGCAACACCGCCATGTTCACACTGGAGAAAAGCCTCATTCATGTGAACAGTGTGGAAAGGCGTTTTCTACCAGAAGTATTTTACTCAGACACCAACGTGTTCACACTGGAGAGAAACCTCATTTGTGTGGACAGTGTGGAAAAGCGTTCTCTCAACACAATAATTTATTGACACACCAGCGTGTTCACACTGGAGAAAAGCCTTATTCATGTGAACAGTGTGAAAAAGCGTTCTCTTGTGTCCGTACTTTGCGGGTACACCAACGCGTTCACACTGGACAGTAAACCTCACTGGTGTGAAAAATGAGAGAAGTGTTTTCTCACCTCAGTTCTTAAGTTATACACCATGTGTCCACACTGGCCAAAGATCATATTTATGTTAAAAATAATAAATGTTCCACAATGTCAAAAAAGTGGATTTTGCACAATAGGTCTTCTTTAAATTATTTCAGTTGTTTTACTGTTTGTTGCTCTACAAAGTCCCTCTGGTTATCTCACCAGATTTAAGGATTGCCATCATCCTTATCATATGCATATAGATTATATGCAGAAAGATCTCTTCTCACATTCCCCACATCCAGCCACCAAAGGGAACCCAACGGGACAGCCAATGAAAGGCTTTCAGTTTGGCCCCAGACTTCAAATGATCAAATACACTGGAAATATCAACACCAATGTGTTCAGTGGACAGTATACTTTGACTTGTATTTGTGTTTAATGGCAAAATTGTTTCTTTATTATTCTATGCAGTCAATGTATGGTTTATGACTTAAGTTCAGCACTGAATGCTCTTTTCTGCCTGGTACACCCTAGAATGTGGCTCATATCTAGCTCCCAAACCCAAGGCCGTAGAGCTGAGTGTTTCTCTGTCTGCTGAGATTTAGTGTTCTGTCCGCTGTGATAGCAAGACATCAGTGTTGCAGGTGTGAGAACGTAAACATCCACACCCAGGGTGACAGGGACGAGGTGGTACTTGCAACTTGATTGGACCAGAGAGAAATTCCACGCTGCCAGAGAAAGGGATAAAAGGCAGGAGATGATTTGAGGATTTCGGGATCTTTGCATTACACCTTCCTGGTGTATGTACTGATCTCCCCAGCTGTTTTTTTGTTTGGTGATGTAAACAATTAACATCCATGTTTTAATTTGCTTTGCCCCTTATTTTTACTTTCCTTGTTATTACAATAAATTACAAAAAAGACAACTCTCATCAGCTTCTTTATGGAAAATTTCTGTGACAGGTGTATCAATGGTTAATTAAAACTCAGGGCATCTGGTGTCTTGGCATCCTCGGCCTGCCACCTGTGCTTTTTTTAACCCCGTGCCTATTTTCTGGGGTCTTCTGGAAAATGGCATAGCTACATTGTGATGAGTTTAGCTCTGCAACTACAGAGTCTATTTGACTGCAAATAGTGTCATAATATAGTGGACACTTCTAGCCTCCATAGAATCATAGCACAATTAGTAAACATTTACTCAGAAAAAAGTTATCTTTGATGAAGTCAAGCAGGACAAAGTAAAAACAATTTTAGGGAGGGCTAGAAAGTAACAGCATGCTTAAATAACTTCCCAGGGCATAAGGATAATAAAGAATATTTGCTAGTAAAATGGTGTGAAGGTTTACACTGTAAAACTAGCCAGCAATTAGCTTACCACATGTCGTTCTTTATCTTATAACTTACCACATCTGATGGCTAACATTGGCGCATATTAGTGATGGGTAGATGAGGCGTCATGAAACGTTTCGACACATTGCAAAACTGTATTGATACTGTGTCACTGAATACTGACACCTGCTGGACATTAAAACTCCCTACAGGCAACCTAGTTGACAGACTCATCTGACACTGATTTGATGACTTAATATATACAATAATATAATTTAAGCTATTGTATGTCATATAGTATTATTTCATATCTTCATTTACATTTAAAATTTATATTTTTAGATACAGTCGATAAAGTGGACATGTATCATAACGTAAAAATCTAAGTGAACATGTTGTGAATGAAGATGCCTTCTTTTTTGTTTTTTTTTAAACAAATTTGGTCTCTCGGCCCACTGCAATGAGGAGATCTTGCCAAAGGTTATCTAGAAACAACACACTGCCATTTTAGTAGACCATTTCCAAACAACAAGAAACAAATAATGCTGAATAACATGCCTGAAGTGGGTGTAGACAGCTGCTGTTCTGACTGCAGTCTACTGACGGCCTCGTTGCACTTGGAAGAACTGCGGAACCAGAGTGATTTAAATCTGGGGTCTAGAAGTGTTGCTGGGGTCAACACACTGAGGTGGTTTTGTTTAAATAGGAAAGTTCTGTCAAACAAATGTGACATTTAACCTGCATAAAATAATATGATTAGTAAAGAGTCACTTTGGAATTTAATCTGAATTCAGAAAGATCAAGTGAAAACCTTTTAAAATAAATTAATTATTTTATTAATACACTTTCACTTTATTATTAGATTAAATAAAAAAGGTCCTTTTTTTCCAATATGAGATGAATTATAGATGAATTTGACGATGAACGGCAAACGCTCAGGGATTCCATTCGGCAGATGCAGCCCGACACATGCGCTTCCTTATAAACACAGTCTGGCGCGTCAGACACTGACTGATACAGGAACTGTATCGGTCACGTGCTTTCCCAACGCGATACGCGCACCGACACAGTGTTTCGCTCTAAGAGCTCGACGCAGGCGCCGACGCATCGGTGTTGCCGGACCCATCACTAGCGCATATCCTTAGAATCGTTTAGATTAAAGCTTTTGAGCCATTGTCTATTTGTGTTGCATAAAGTATTGCAGCGGTAGGCCTATAAATGTGTCGTAAATTAGCGTAGGTGGTGCTATAATGTAACAACATGCTAATGTGTATCACAGTGGTATCACAGTGGTATGCAGTGAGGTTCTTGGCTGGTGAGGCACTGACTTCTTCAGAGTCAAACTTAAAATAAATACAATATACAATGAAAGCACCTGAATGAGTATCTTAATGTTCACTATGGGCTAACACAATTACTTTAATTATAACAGAGGGAAGGAGGGGACAAACAGTGATACTGGCTTTAACTTTATTTACTCACTTAAAACAGAACTTTGACTTTAAAAAATACCACAGGACCTAACACACTTACTGTACTTACTGCACTGAAATTACTTCAACGTCTTGTTCATCATTCACAGCTCAGGCACTGTGGCGAGCAGCAAGTGCTACAGTTCTTTCGTAATTCATTCATACGGATCCTTATGGATCGTCTGTTCGTTCATTTGTCACGTGACGGCTGAGCCGCGCTGGTTTATTTGAAACATTTTTATCCTTTAATAAAGTCACTTCTGATGATGTGATAAAGCCTGTAGCTGCAGTTTTTCTGCTATAAGGCATTATGCTGCTTCTTTATACTTGTTGTTTCTGTTTTTATACCTTTTAATATACAAATATTGGTGTTAGTGAGACCAGTTACTTTTATATTGTTGTACTGGTCAGATAATCAATCCAGCCTGTGTCTCCTGTCATTACCCCATGTAGCCACCAGATGCTCTCGTCCACACACCAGGACTTTCCTGCTGCTTTTATTTTAAGGTGATTCGCCTGAAAGTGTCATCTTTACTTTAACATTGATGACTCTGTGTTAACTTAGTCTCTAAAGTGGACAGTTTGTTTTGGTGCAGAGTGCATATTCTCTGTGTGGGTTTTCTCCAAGTACTTCTGTTTCCTTTTGAAGACCCTAATTTGCCTGTACAGTATATGTGACTGGTTGTTTGCCTAGGTATGTTTCGCTGAGATGAACTGGTGAACTGTCCAGGGTGAAACATGACTCTTGCCTCATTGACAGCTGAGACAGAGTGCAGTGTACATTTAAAGGCTTTTTATTTATTCATTTGTGTCGATGTAAATATTTTTTTAATAATTGTTTTTTTTAAGGATTGAAACGAACATCAACTGAAAAAAATGACCCTTTTAGGCATACTGTTAATATTTTCATTTTGTCATTTCAAATGTCCTAATGTTTAACTAGAGGTTATTTTCTGTTGGTAATTTTTAATGTGTTATTTGTTTGCATGCAATTAAATAAATGCAGCTTTGTTTCACAGTGAATTATTCTAGCCTTTAAATCGAGTCACCAACACTGAACCCTAAAAAATAATGTGCATAAAGTTAGACCAATGAAACACAAACACAGCAGGTGTGATGATGATGATGATGATGGAGGATAATAGACAGGACCGTATTGTGAGTTTTCTGATCTCTCAGATCAGTGAACCTTTATTTTTTTTGTCTGTATGTTGTTGTTTTTTCTCTTGTTGCATTATAAGCCTTAGATTCCTTCAGAGAAAAGAACTTTTCAAAGCTAAAAGAAAAATGCCAAATGATAGTTTACTAACATGTCTTTAACAGTCACAGTGTCACGATCGCACAGATGAGGACCCACATGCACAGCACGACACAGCTTGGAAAGTGATAGGGGAGGTTTTATTCCAGGTATACGGGTTCAACGAGGACAGGCAGAGACGGCGTCAGGGACAGGCAAGGTTCGTACACGAGAGAGATTACAATACCAGAATCGTCGAGCGGCAGGTCGTGGTCAGGCAGGCAAGGTCGGTAACAGGCAGGTACAACACCGAGGCAGACAGAACAGGCAGGGATTAGGCAGGCTCAGAATCAGCAGTCCAGAAACACGATACGTAAAACACGGACGGACGGGATCAAAGAAACCGGGAACTATGACGGGTACACACAAACAACGATCTGGCGGGGAACTGAGGACACTGGTGGTGGTTAAATACAACGTGACTTGATTACTGATACTAAACAGGTGTGTGTAATGAAGACCGGTACTGACAGGGAACAGCTGTGACAACGGGTAAACAGGAAGTAAAGCAGGAACAGAAACAGAAACCGGGAGTGCTACCAAAATAAAACCGGAAATGGAAACTGGAACCAAAATAAAACAAGGAACAGAGCCAGAACCTGACACACAGTAGGTTCAGCTGGTTCTGTTCCCAGACACTGTGGAAAATGCTACAGAAAGTTTCAGAAGCAACTTATCAACTGCGTTTAATCAATGTTAATGACTTCCTTTATTTTTTTTCAGGGTAGTTCATTCTCTCTTCAGGTCTTTATTCATCCAGCCATCCATCCATTTTTTTTTTTTTACCACACGCACTAAGTGCGGGAGAAACAGGAGAAACAAGGCTGCTGAGGCCTACGGACAAGACTAAGGGGAGCACCCAAATGCCACAAGACATAGACAAAACTAATACTTAATAGTTAAATAAGTAAATAAACACAAAAAAGGAAATACAAACTTGGCGCTGCATGTGTCGGATCATAAACTAGAAACAACTAATACACAGAAAACAAAAAGTCACTGTAAGCTGGAAAAACCTAATCAATCAATCAGTCAAAATATGTAGCAAACACTACAGTCCCGCTCGACAGCATAGATCTCTTGAAGCGTGTCGCAGAGTATGATTACATCTCAATGTATCAATTCACATGACCAATGCCAATGCCGTGCTTGACACATTACGTTACATGTCAAGGTGCTTAGTGTGAACTTTGCAGGGGCTGGATGTTTCAATATGATAAGGCTTTATAACGTGTCCAAATCAATGCTTAAACTGTGTTTTTGAGAGGAGGAGATTGCTAGTATCGTGCCAATTGAATTAAATTCAGGAAGTGTTAGTACAGATTTACATTTTTGCTTATTTAGCTTTGTTACACTCATACACTCAGACCTTTTACTGTTAAACAGTAAAGTACAGGCAGTACAGTTGCTATTTTTTAAACTGTAGATTAACAGCGCTTTAATGTAGCTGAAATTTACAGTTTAGTGCCGTTTTAGTAAATACAACAAAATGCTGTTATTTTGATATGATAACAGCTAAATATGGCAAATATTTAGCAATTATTCCTTATGAACAGGTTGACTGTCTTGTAGATGATGCTGCAGCTTCTCTACGTACAATGTTAGACACAGTGGCTCCTCTGAAGAAGACAGTAAATCAGAGGAGGTTAGCTCCGTGGTATAACTCAGAGATCCGCAGCCTAAAGCAAAGGACTAGACAACTAGAAAGACAGTGGCGTTCCAACAAAATAAATGTAAACTGCATTGCATGGAAGGACAGTCTAATGAAATATAAAAAAAGCACTTTGTGCTGCTAGAAAAACATATTATTCCTCCCTAATTGAGGAAAACAACAACAACCCCAGGTTTCTTTTCAGCACTGTAGCCAGGCTGACTAAGAGTCATAGCTGTATTGAGTCTACTATCCCCTTAAATCTCAGCAGCAATGACTTTATGAACTACTTTACTAATAAAATTATCATCATTAGAAAAAACATTCAGCAGCGACTTCTTCCAAATGACAGAAAGCACTGTCTAGATCCATCAACTTTAAATTTATTAAATCCTCTGTCTTACCTAGACAGCTTCTCCCCCATAACTCATATGGAGTTAACCTCAATAATTAACTCTTCCAAGTCATCCACTTGTCTTTTAGATCCAATCCCAACCAGATTACCCAAAGAAGTTCTACCTTTAATCAGCTCATCCATATTAAATCAAATCAACCAATCTTGGGGGACTTAATTTATACACTGAGCTCCTCTGTTTCCTTCTACCTCCTCTGTCCAATAACCTCCCATCATTTTCCCATGTTTAACTAACCTTGTCTCTTTCTGTCCTGTAGTTGTGCTTCTCTCTCCCCCCCCCCCCCCCCCCCCCCCCCCCCCCCCCGAATGAAAGCTGCATCGGCCCAACCATATTCCCTGCCACATCGGGCCCACAGCACAAGGCCAGGACGTGAGTGTGTGGAACTAGAGTGCACTGAAAGTGGGGGACACCTCCAAGAGCACGACTGCTTGCTGACAGTGTGACCCCCGGACAGTGCCCCCCCACCCTAAATGTTATAACTGGGTGGTGATCTTTCCACCAGGACCAGTGGGCGAGGACACAACTGGCCTCACCCCCAGGCCCCAGTGAAAGAGCCCACCCCTAAATGTAAGTGTATGTGGCTAGGTATGAGGAACTTTGGGAGATCGCCAGTTCCCCGAGGGGTCCAGCAGACAGAGCCATCAATGTGAAGGCTCTGTCCACTGGCACCCTCGGAGGGAGCCCCCAAATTCCTGGATGAGTGTGTATGACTAATGCAATTAAAACTGCAGAGCCCCCCACTTAGGAGAGACGGAACCACTTTCCGGTAGCCCCAGTCCCTGCATCAGCAGGACGCCCCTCGGCAACCAAGTGGATGAATGTGGAGAAATGTAGTTGGGAAGCAAGGCACCAGGGTCCACAGAGCCAGGTTCCCGACTAGCTCTGCTACCCATCCCACCTCCCCTCAGAATGGCCCTACTCCGACACCAGACTGCCGGTCTCAGCAGCCTCCAGGTGTTCACATACTCGCTGCCAAAATTGCTGTACAGGTGAACATGACCAGAATGCTTGTAGGAATCTATCTTCTGTGTTATCTGTATAATGAGGGCAAATATTTGAGTTTGTGAGACCCATTTGGAACATCCTTTGTCCTGTATAATGTGTTCTATGAAGAATTTTTTATATTGTAGTAGTTGTTGATTTGTATTTTTGGTCATTCTGAATAAATTAGAACATATATTATTCCAGAACAGGTAATTAGTGGTGATGTCAAGATCAGCAGATAGATTTTGGATACTGTCCTTTTCCCTGATATATTAATACAACGCTCTATTGCTGGTGGTGGTTGCATGTGGTTGAACAATGTCTGATTTCTGACGTTTATTTATTTGTCACCTGACAGCCGACAAAAATTATTTATTCATTGAATCATAATTAATTAGTGGTCTTTGATTTTTGTAGATGTGTGTAGTTTTATTGTGTATTTAATATAAAGTGTGTTTGTACAGTACATTCATACTTTCGAACATTATATCAACATGATGTTGATTTTGTGGTAATAATAATAATAAAA
Organism: Betta splendens; assembly: GCF_900634795.4. Classification (NCBI taxonomy): domain Eukaryota; kingdom Metazoa; phylum Chordata; class Actinopteri; order Anabantiformes; family Osphronemidae; genus Betta; species Betta splendens. The sequence continues at coordinate 12,432,239 of NC_040882.2, read as the reverse complement.
ACAATAATAATAAGATGAATGCACCAATGCACCAGTTAAATATTTAAGTATATATATTTTTTATTTTAGTATTTTAATATATCGTTACTTTTTGTTTTATGTAGTGAATTCAAGTTATTAATTTGATATTAATGCAGAAACATTAATATTCCTTAAAGTTGGGGCACCAGGTTTGTTTTAAAGCTGAAACCACGCTTGTATCAATCTAATCAATGCCAGATGTCAATTCAATTAGTTATCAATGAACAACTATAACAACTTTCTTGTGATAAAATCAAATCAGTCACTTATGCCGTGAATTCTTGTCGCAGTTCAATGACCTCTGTTTAAATCAGAAGAACAATGCACACAAAACCAGATTCCTTTTAACGTTTTATTAATCTAATACTACTGGATATATGAATAACATATTATTGAAATACTCAAATAAACAGAACAGAAAATGAGAAAACATTCAGAATGAGATGATCAGAAGTGAATGAGTCAATGAGTGAAAGGACAAGGAATGGCCAAGAGTGTGTGGTGGTTTTAATCAAACGATCAAGAGTATTTGTTTCTAACTTATACAAACCTAAGGACAACTAATGAATTTGGAATATCCAAATTTAGCGCTTTGAGAAACACCAGACTTTTCAAAGGATTGAACGGCTTGAATTTTTGTTTACTTTACTGATCGAGAGTTAAATATCGAAGTCAGTTAAAAGAACTCAACTTCCCATCTCTAGTCACAGGGCCTAGGTAGATTTTGGGGTGGGGGATTGAAATATCATAGATTTATTAGAAATAGGTCTCGTATATTGGTTTTTAAGGCTATTTAATTTATTTTTTCATATATAAATGCATTTGGCTTCATTCTTTGAATCCCTTTCATCTTTTAGCCCATCCCACTATAAACCAGGCTGATATTTGCTTGTATTTATAAGGGGAAAATCCAGACGAGGTCCCCAATGAAGAGATGTAGACACACATTTTAGAAAACTTTTTGGACCAGTAGGTCATATAGTTTGGACGGTAGTGAAATATTACTATAACATTAACAATAAAATATTATTGAAAAATATGCAACATGATTATATCCTCAAAGATGGTTGTGCCCTGTGAAGGAGATGTAGACACGAGTAGGTCACAAGGATTGGACGCTATTTAATTATTAATTTCTTGAAAATCCGAATAATTTATCGACGGTCCCTAAGGGACGGTACGAAGCGGTCTAGTTCTGTGGCCGAGTAGAGAACGTGAAGCGCGGACCGTTCGGAGATCGAATGTCTGTTGAATATCCAACGTTGTTCACCACAGTAAGAGCGACGCTGTGTCGAATAGGAGGTCTCAAGTTGGACATCTCTACCAGGAGGCAAAGCACAGACATTTGTTTGTTTGTTTACATTGCTGCTAAGCGGCCATTCTGGGACTGTTAAATGCTTCCACTGCTGCACAAGGATACACATCAGCCAATTTAGCATTTCGCTTCAGGGCAACGGCTTTGTCAAAGGGGTTTATCACTTTCAGGGGCAGCCACGCATCGCTTCTCATCACTGCCACAGTTCTTCCTACTATAACTGACCAGTGGGCTCCATCACAACTGTGCAGCCAGGTGACACATCACCTGTATGCTCAAGTTTACCTCATACCCATAGACCCACTGTCAAGCATAGCCTTGACTGACACTTCACCACCCAAAGTTACGTTCTCATAAAACAAATTGTCATGTGGTTTCAGTCTTTGTATGTTTTGAAGAATGGGACATCGCCGAGTTCTCTCTCCTTGCACAAGCGCTGATGGACAGAGTCAGAGTCTTGACCACCAATCACCAGGGGATCCTCGTCAGGCCTAGCACTTCCCCCCACCCCATGCAGGCCAACTAGTTTTCCTCCTGCTGAAGTGTGGGATTAAAAGCCCTGGTCTTTGAGGTCATAGCGCTGGGACAGCTTCGCGTGTGTGATCAGGTGCATAGCAGATGAAGCACAGGTGGTTAGCTCGGCAGTGCTGGTGAGTGGTGTGTTCAACATCCCCACAGACGTTACAAGACACTGTATGTCTGACCCTGGCTCTATGGCTTGGCTGATTTCTCACATCCTTCCTACTAACTGGTCCAGGCTGAAGTGGCTGGTGTTGTAGCACCCGCTCCAGCGTTGTGATTAGGTGGTCAAGGCGATCAGCTGCTCCATCTCTCCCCTGAGTCGGCGGTGAGGCTAAAACATGCTCAGTGACAGGTTTCACACTGCATGTGTGGGCCTCCGCTTCCTGCTGCTGGGCAGTTATCGCCGTAGCCCCTCTCAGCTGGGACACCTGCCTCCGGTCCCTACTATGCTCAACAAGCTTTTCATGTACATAAGTCACCGTCCATTCCTGTAGTGGCGTGCACTTGAATAAGAGAGATAGTTCAGGGTCGGGGCAATGGCGGATGAACATGGCAGTAAGGTCAAGGCACAGGTTGTCAAATGTCTTATTTTGTCTCTTTAGGCAGTCTTCTGTCACCTCCATAGCTCTATTAAGTCTCCACCAGTAGTCAAAAGGGCGTTCATTTGGGGTCGGCAATGTGGCATAGAAATCTGCTAGAGGCATCCCAGATGAAACTGTGTCACTAAAGTGCTGCTTTAGTATTTCAAAGATGGGACCTGGGCCTGTGGTTAGCGTCAGGCTTGGATTACTCCGTATGCCTACTTTAACCACCTCACGTGTCCTTCCACAGATCTTACTCAACACTTCATCAGCCTGGTTCCTGGACTGAACAGTCTGGTTATTCACGCTGAAGTTGCTGCCATCGCTACTTTTTCAGTGGGGCCATCAGGCATCGTTCTTGACTTCTTCCCCGCCACAACTCTCTAGTCTTTTTTTACTCTCTCGTCTTCTTGGTGGCACCCCACCCCGGAGGGGGGGGGGGGGGGGGGGGGGGGGGGACAGCGCCCTCAGCTGACCACAAGTGGAATTAATATTAACTCCGTTACACATGTACTGGGGGACCATGATGATGGGCTGTGCACGGAGTGTCCGCAGTCGGAAACAGTAAAACATGTGATGATGCGATGTAGAAGATACAGCTGTGAAAGAGAAGTAATGAGGGCGGATTTCACTAAGAGAGGAATGTGGCATGATGACCAGCAAGGGCAACGATAGGCGGCCTGTTTTTACGTTTCTGAGAGCGTCAGGTCTGATTAAGAGGATTTGAGATTTCCTGTAGATGGCAGCAATGCAACAACTTTGGACGCCGGCTGCCGTGAAACCCCAAAGAAGAAGAAGACTAGGCGGAAATGTGTGAGAGCTGGTGTCTTTGTTCCGCCATCTTGAAAGCAGAGAGCTGCTGGATCCTGGCGACCAAGATCGAAATGGATCAGTACAAACTGGAAATGAAAGAAGAGGACGTGGACGTTTATCAATACCAGAACAAGAGTGATCCAGAACAGCAGGACCCGAGTTTAACCGAGCAGAACCGCTCTATCAGCGGAATAAAGGAGGAGCCGCAGGACCAGAGTTTAAACGAGCAGTTGCTGAATTTAACCGAGCAGGACCGGTCCATCAGCGACATAAAAGAGGAACAACAGGACCCGAGTTTAACCGAGCAGGACCGGTCCACTTGCGGAATAAAGGAGGAGCAGCAGGACCGTGACCACGCTGGTCCCACAGATCAACAGGTCGGTGCTGTTTCACCGCTAAAAGCGGCTCATAGCGACACTAATGCAAAGATGTGGATGTTGTGAGAGAACAAAGTAAACACAGGCTGTGGATGCGTGGACACAGACATGGCCTTGCTGAGTAAAGCACCCTAATGGAAAGGTGTGTTAGATTGAGTCATTGTAGCAAACACGGGCTCGAGACGCTACCGTGGCTGAGGTGGAGCTAAAAGGCCGCTAATCACAGTGCTTCCAGCATTCACTGTATTAAGTTTTTTCTTCCGTAAGTTTTTCTGTATTTAACTAGTCCCGCATACTTTCAGCTACAGAAACCATTTAAATGCAGCATCAGCAGCATTTAAGAAGTGTTCTTACATATTACTTTTTTATATCTTTTGTATTTTTCAAGTTATTAAGTTTTTTTTCAGTAATATTTCTCAATTGAAATGAATGGGGAACCATTCTTCGGCTTTGTCTTCTTTCAGCTTTAACTACTTCAGAATACGTTACGCTACAGACACCGTTCAAACTATAAAACAGTCTTTATCTGTTCAACTATTTATCTTCAGTTCAGCTTTTTAATATCTTTAATAGTTGTTGATCTATAGCAGTTTAAATATTGTGAATTTTGGTAAATTTTAAGCTTTTCCATTAGTGTGTGATGTCACGGCTAGAGTGTGAAGAAATGTTTTTTTAATACAGAACTTTTATCTTTAACTCGTCACTACAGCCACAGTTTTTAAGATATGGATATATATTTTTTTTCACTCATTCAAATTCATACTTATCTTCTTTCTAATGATGTGTCTGGTTAAACCCTCAGACCTATACTTTAGTCTGTATATGCCTCAAAGCGCAGGGAGTTCCACAATTTCTCCCATAGACTCCTAATGCATTTGTCTGACTTTTTTGGAGAAACACTCGAGTGGCATTTTAAAGTCACGACTGTGGCCACAATTTTTAGTCTTCAAACATAAAGCTTACACCAGTTGCTCATTAAAGCCTTGGCATTCAAAAAGTTAAGTTATTTTTGTGATAGGTATTATAGTTTTGCTGTAAGAAGCACCTTTTGACTGAAGGGTCAATCTCCTGATGCCCATTGTAGCTGCTCTGTGCATATTACTGATTAGTTCATTACACTGTTTAATTGTTGAGTAATTAATCATACGCTTCCTCTGAATCCTTTAAAAATAAAAGCACCAATCCAAAATTTGTGCTTTAATAGCACTATTTTTGCTTTTGAATGGGTAATTGCGACTGTTTTTTGTGACTTTTTTACAGTTTAGCTATTAAGCATACACACCACCTCCGAATCCTTTAAAAATAAAAGCCCCTTTTCTAGATCTTTAGCTCAAAATAGCAATATTTCTGTGTTCAGCTGGTGTATTGTGAATAGTTTTTTTTTTTGTTTTTTTTTTTTTAATCCAGCAGTTCAACAAGCAGCATGTATTAGGCTGTATGCCATATTGTGATGGCAGGCTTTGCTTTTACAAGGTGTTGAGTGTCCCACTACATGGTTAGTGGGACACTCAAGCAAGGAAGGAAGGAAACAGAGGAGCTCAGTGTATAAATGAAGTCCCCCAGCAGTCTATGTCTATTACAGCTTAAGAGATGGTTCCTGTGACTAACCATCATTGCCAGTGCCATCTCTAACTATAAGCTTTATCAAAAAGTATGGTTTTAAACCTGATCTTAAAGGTGGAGAGTGTGTCAGCTTCTGGAACCTGAACAGGGATCTGGTTCCACAGAAGAGAGGCTTGGTAGCTAAAAGCTCTGCCTCCCATTCTATGTCTAATTTTGTAGTAGTTAGTTTTATTTTTGAAAGAAGTTTTGGGATATCAAACTTTGAATTTTGAGTAGTTGTTTTGGTTCATTTGGTTCCAAAGACATATATAGCTAAGTATTAACTGTATAACAATGAAAATTTATAGAATGCTTCCTAATAATCTTACCTAGAAGAGACATGTGTATGTATGTATCAACAAATAGGATTTAAACCGTCCCAGTGCTGTTCCCTTAATTCCGGTGATATATTCTAATCTGTCTTTACAATTGATCACAACATTCTATTAGAGAGCAGACCATTGTCTGAAGCTAAGATCATCAATGTCTCTAAGCAGAGCTGTTTCTGTGCTATGATATTTTCTAAATCCTGACAAAAAATCTTTGTACAGATTTTTTCTACTCAGGCGGTCAAATAATTGTTTAGCTATAAGTTTTTTCATGAATTCAAAATGGGCCTATAGTTGCCTTTCCAGGGTCCAGAGTAGGTTGTTTTTTTTTTTTTTCAGTAAAGGTTTGACCAAAGCGACCTTTTTAAAAGCCTGTTACATAGTCTATTAGTAAAGATTGGTTGATTTGATTTAATATGGACAAGCTGATTAAAGGTAGATCTTCCTTGAGTAATCTGGTTGGCATTGGGTCTAAAAGACAAGTGGACGACTTGGAAGAGTTAATTATTGAAGTTAACTCCATATAAGTTACGGGGGTAAAGCTCTCTAGCTAAGACACAGGACTTGGTGAATTTAAACTTGATGGATGGATAGTGATTTCTGCCATTTGGAAGAAAACGCTGATCTCTTGATCTCTAATGAGAATAATTTTATTAGTAAAGTAGTTGCTGTGTTGCTGCAGAGATTTAAGGGGGTAGTAGGTTCAACACACCTATGCCTTAGTCAGCCTTGCCACAGTGCTGAAAAGGAACCTGGGGTTGTTTTTGTTGTCCTCAATTAAGGATGAATAATACGTCTTTCTAGCAGCACAAAGTGCTTTTTTATATATTATTAGACTTTCCTTCCATGGTATGCAGTTTACATTTATTTTGTTGGAATGCCACTGCCTTTCTAGGTTTCGGGTCCTGTGCTTTAGCCTGCAAATCTAATCATCAAATCATGGAGTTATACCATAGAGCTAACCTCCTACCTTTTGAGTGCAACCACTGTGTCAGGAAACATGGTTTTGGGGAAAAACTATTAAATTATCAATTTTAACCTCATACGACAAGATGAAGGGTATGATATAAAATGGTGGTTGGGTTGTGGGTCTAAACTAGCCACAACATTGTTCACATGCAAAGAGATGGGAAAAACAAAGCACAATAAGCCAAAAACCTTTTTACTTGCAGGGAGCCCGCCTGAGGTCTTGGCATTTTAAGTGCTTACCCAGGAACTCAAATAATCTCCCCGTAGTGCAGGCTTTTTATTGAAATTTGACACATGAAAATCATACTGCAGACAAGAAATTTCCATATAAGGAGAAAACACTTGATTGGTTTGTACAAGCATATGTGTAAAGCATCATGAACTGTCCAACCCTAAGACTGCTGACCTTTTTGTGGCCTTTCAGTTGTCCCAGAAAAAGTCAGCTGGCCCCAACCCCTTCCTGTTTCTATGTCTGATATAGGGTGCAGGTTCAGCAAAGTATATCATGTTCCTGTTTCTGACGGGATTACCTACTATGAACCCGTTAAAACGTTTTGTAACCAATACGTTTTTTCAGGGGGTCTTCTGGAAAATGGAATAGCTACATTCAGATGAATTTATCTCTGCAACCACTGTCTATTTGAAATAAAATATTGTAATAATATAGGGAACAATATAGGGGACACTTGTGTGCTGTGATGAGGTGTACAAATTTGTTGTGTTACATATGCAATGCCTATAACTAATAAAAGTAACACTTTTTAGTTCTATCTAAAGAAAATGCACTTTCAGGATGAATGTCTTTTATTAGTGAATATTGTCCTGCTTCACTATATAAAAACACAGATATAACAATTTGAATGCAAACAGCCAGATGAGGTTCTGAGTTGACTAGTGTGGATGTCTAATGTTTGTCCAATACTAAAGAAACTAAAATAGCAATAAAAGTGACCAATATATCCAAATAATGATTATGTATACTTTTCTGACTAAATATGAGCAGTGTACAGCTAATCACCAGTGTGTCAAATCTTTTACATATGTCCACCAGAAGGCAGGGGGTGGGGGTGTCTGTTCAGCTATATCTCTGTCTAGCAACAACTGACTTTGGTCAATGAGGTGCCATTTTACTCATTAGAAGTTATGCAATTGACCCAAAAACACCAAACTGGGATTTACAGCACTGTCTGCCAGTGAGAGTCTCCCAACACGTTTATGGACTTGGTGCAATAGAAAACTTAACAAGATGGCAGACCAATAAATAAATTCATTTATTGGTCTGCCATCTATTGGTCTGTAGCCCTCCCACATGCTCTGTGGGAGGGCTACAAAGTCAGAGTGACTAGGTATCTTCCCAGGATGTAGGAATAACAAAAAATGGCATTGGTTCGTCAGTGTGTTTAGTAAAAACAACACTTAAATAGTTTTGTAGCCCAGATTCTGCTCTTTTGAGATGTGCATTGTTGGCCTTGATGTTAAAATGTGCCATTAAATGCATTTTGATAGTCCTTGTGGTTGCAGAAATGTGCTTATTTTAATATGGCTATGCCAAAAACTAGATAGTCCTAGGATGTAATAGGTAGGGTGATTTTCACAAAATGCTGAAAATCAGTGCAAATGTTGCCATTTGCACAAAATGTCAGGACTTACAGGACTGTAACCTTACTGGTAATAATGCTGTCTATTGAACAGTCTCCTAACTTTCTCTCTTTCTGTATCTGTCACTTTAGGAACACAAAGGAAGAAAAGCTTCAAGGCTGTATCTCTGTCAGAAATGTAGCCAGGCCTTCACCAGACTATCAGACCTAAAGAATCATCAGAAGGTTCACTCTGAAGAGAAACCATACAGCTTTGACCAGGGTGGCAAAACTTGCTATATGAAGAGTAACTTAAGGACCCATCATCAAATTTCTACTCGAAAAAGACCGTACTCCTGCACCAAATGTGGTGCAGCTTTCCACAAGTCAAAGGATTTGAAAATTCACCGTTGTGTTCAGGCTTTAAAGAAACGTCACTCATGTGAACAGTGTGGAAAAGCATTCTCTTACAAAAGAGGTTTACTGGCACACAAACATCTTCACACTGGAGAGAAGCTTCACTCATGTGAACAGTGTGGAAAAGCATTTTCTAACAGAAGTAGTTTACTGACACACAAACGTATTCACACTGGAGAGAAACCTTATTCATGTGAACAGTGTGGAAAAGCTTTCTCTCAACGCTGGCATTTACTGAAACACCAACGTATGCACACTGGAGAGAAGCCTTATTCATGTGAACACTGTGAAAAAGCATTTTCTAACAGTAGTAGTTTACTGACACACAAACGTATTCACACTGGAGAGAAACCTTATTCATGTCAACAGTGCGGAAGATCATTTTCCCAGCTCACTCATTTACGGACACATCAACGTATTCACACAAGAGAGAAACCTCACACAAAAGACAAACCTTACTCATGTGAACAGTGTGGAAAAGCTTTTTCTCACCACAGCCTTTTACTGGCACACCAACATCTTCACAGTCGAGAGAAATGTCACTCATGTGAACAGTGTGGGAAAGCTTCCTCTCATAGCAACAGTTTACAGCCACACCAACATGTTCACACTGGAGGAAAACTTCACTCATGTGAACAGTGTGGGAAAGCATTCTCTCGGCTCAGTAATTTACAGAGACACCAACGTATTCACACCGGGGAGAAACCCTATTCATGTGAATTGTGTGGAAAAGCTTTCGCTCACAACAGCACTTTACTGGCACACAAACAGGTTCACACAGGAGAGAAACCTCACTTATGTGAACTCTGTGGAAAAGCTTTCTCTCAAAACAGCACTTTACTGGCACACCAACATGTTCATACTAGAGAGAAACCTCACTCATGTCAACAATGTGGAAAAGTGTTTTCTCTGCTCAGTCAATTACGGTCACACCAACGTACTCACACAGGAGAGAAACCTCATTCATGTGAACAATGTGGAAAAGCGTTCTCTCGGCTCAGTTCTTTACGGACACACCACCGTATCCACACCGGAGAAAAACCTTATTCATGTGAACTGTGTGGAAAAGCTTTCTCTCAAAACAGTGCTTTTCATCAACATCAACGCTTTCACACTGGAGAGAAACGTCACTCATGTGAACAGTGTGGAAAAGCTTTCTCTCACAAAAAAAGTTTATTGTTACACCAACATGTTCACACTGGAGAAAAGTCTAATTTATGTGAATAGTGCCAAAACTGCCATCCTTTTGGTGCAAAAGATTCATGTCTTTTCTGTGCTATGGAGTATTACATCTTAAAGCTAAAAAGTGTTAGTCTCTTACTTTTTGATGTCCAGATTTATTCATGACTATTTGAAGTTAAATGGTATTGACATGCATCTTACTGAGTTTTATTAAAAAGTATTAAAAGCAATTCACCATGTGACGATGCTTAATTGATCATACATATCAGAACTACATGAGACATTAATTACCACATGCCTTCTCTTTTGTAATAGAAGTCATTTTAATCTCCATATTAGTTTGAAAAGTGTATATAATTTCTGTAGTGTAATTTTGAAGTGGTGTTTTTTATATATATTTTATTAGAGCCTAATAGCAATAGGCTTCTTCTGTGTCTTTCTGTGTCTGCTGCCAGTAATGTTAACAGGTCTAGGTGAATGTCCTATAATTGTTGTATTTTGGCAAAATTGTTGACAAATATATTTAAGATGGAATCCAGGAAACCTTTGAGTAAAGCGTTATTATGAATTGCTCATATTGGACAGTACATGGTCTACTCCAAAAGTTAGAACGGAACCAGATGTCTAGCTGAAGTAGAGATTGCGTGGCTGTATATAACTAAATGCTTTGTGCTTGTTTGTGTTGTGTGTGTTATTAAAAATGTTAGGTAGACATTGTTTAAGTGGAAAAATGAAAACATTGGATGGTGACTTACTCCTCTAAGTGGAGGAGAAATTATCGACAATTTATATGGTGTCCCTCAGTGGATAGTTTCGGTCACTTAGGCACAGTAATTATTGTTTAAAGCTAATTGACTGTCTTACTCAAAGGCTGCAAATAATCTGGCCCAGGGTATCGACACATAAGTAGATCAGCGAAATTCTGAGAGTAGAGGTAAATTAAATGTTAAAAAATTCATGCACCATACAGTAGAGCAGTTTTGCTGACAGCTCATTTTGCATGGCTCACAGTGGAATCTGTCTCTATAAATGTTTCTTGTGCTCAGTAAATTACTGATCAATATTTAGCCTAGGAATATGTTAAGACTGTTCATTGAAAAAGGAAAATCTGAAAGTTTACATTAGGCTTGGGGCGGATCAATCCAAGCGTAGATTTTGGCCTGATAAGAGATAATGAACCTTATTAAATTGCTTTCTTTTTATATGACCTATAAAGATGTGTTAAAAAAAGAAACGTGGTATAATCAAGGTGAGCTCAAACATATTTGTATCTATGTAAATATGTTTAGTATTCGTGTACATATGTAAATATCTGACTTTAAATCTGGCTACTATCTGACTCCCAAATCCAAGGCAAAGGAGATGTGTCTTTCTTTGTCTGTAGACATTTATGGCCCCTTTACTCTGATAGCGACAGAGCGAGTGATACCTGCAATTTGATTGCACTAGAGAGACACTCCACTCTGCCAGAGAAAGAGACAAAAGAATAATAAAGTTGTCAATTGTGTAAAGTTTGCATTATACCTTTTTGGTGTATGTTCTGATCTCCTGGTTTTTCATTTGCCATTATCTTTTCTTTGTTATTAAAATAAATTACACAATAGACAATACTCTCTTCAGCTTCATTGGAAAATTTTCACCAAATTTCTTGGCATCCCAAAAAGGATTATACTGCAAGTCATCTAGATGGTCAACAATAGTCCTGTGACCGAACCTCTACAGACAATTAATGACACATAAAAGATGTACAACCATTAAAAGAGATATTACAGAAAAAAGAAAAACGGATTTGAAAAAGTAGAACTTTAAAAAGAAAAATCTTACAGTACATTGAATTAAACAAAAATATCTTGACTACTGGATTAAAGAGGCAGAATGCAGAGAAGGATTAAAATATCAAAAGGAACTAGGAGGAAGTCAAAATTAAAATAGAAACGTAACCGGTCGAAAAGATAACAATTCTGCATTTCAGTCCATATGCAGTGTATATGACTAAAATTATCACATGCAGACGAAAACCGGATTAATCCATGGATGACTTTGTTCATTGTCTCACCACTGCATACAATACGCATGGGGGAGTTCACCATCCCACGGAGGTAGTCATGGGGCTCTCTTCCTACAAAAGTTAATTATGCAAGCTCATCATGAAGGAACTACTCTCTGAAGTATCAGAGGCTGTGAAACAATCATACATTAGATGGAAAGAGGAAGCGTGCCGTTCTGATCTTAGTCATGCCCGCATGCTCATAACACTCTTCAGCAGAGAAAAAACAACAGAGAAAAAGAAACCAGTTTAAACTACATCTGCTTAGAGATGTTCTCTGCCGGACACTGGTCGTAATAACAACAACAACAGGAACCACGGGCAGACATTGTGGCCCGTGGTCAGGCTCCAGCTGAGAGGACATTCATGTCAGACTGACAGTGAAAGAAGAAACGTAACGGACCCTCCTCACGCAACGTAGACGGTACCGCACATATACACACACTCTCACCTAAGAAGGTGAGCATTCCAACACATTCACTCATGCAATGAAGCAACCGCTTGCTATTCAAAGTATTCCAAAGTAGAGAGCAGCATAGTAAGACAGAATATGGATATGCTGTGGAAGAGAGAGCTGATGAAGAAGCGAGTGCAGGCTGTTTGGAGAAGGTGGAAGAAAGTGTCAGCAAGACCCAAAGGAAACGTGGATAAGACCATGTTGACACCAGCTCTGTCCTATTCGTTAGACCACAGCAGTGAGAAAGAGACAAGAGGCTGAGATGGGTTAAAATATATATTATAAAAGGAACATCTCACGTTGCCTGCTTTGGCAACAAAGCCAGAGAGGCCAGACTGTGATGGTTTGGAATTGTGCAAAGGAGGGATAGTGAATATATTTGTAGAAGGATGTTGGAGAAGGAGCTGCCAGGCAAGAGGACCACTGAAGAGGAGAGATATGGATGTGTTGACAGAGTACACAAGGTTGGCTGGTGTGAGAGTAGAAGATGCCCAGAATAGAGTTAGATGTAAAAGGATGAACGTTGAAAAACTTTGATAGGGCAACATTGTTTCAATGTCTTGCTGTCAATGTTAAAAGGTTTTCAAACATTGTTTGAATGTTACATCAGTGTCACAAAAACAACTGAAAAGATGAAACAGTGACAACAACAGGGTCAAATGACGTGTTGGAAAGAATCATTTACATAAAGTTAGCCCAATGAAACACAAACAGCAGGTGTTTATAAATATTAGTTTTTTTGTACCATCAGTAGATCAGGATGATGATGATGCTGCTGCTGCTGCTGCTGCTGCTGCTGCTGCTGCTGCTGCTGCTGCTGCTGCTGATGATGATGATGATGATGGACAGAATCTCACTGAATGTGTTTTATCTCTGTGCTGCTTCAGTCACTTCAGTTTGAGGTAAACTATTGAGGACTGTACAGCAGTCATGTAAAGGAGAATATGAAATACCTTAAAGGTAGGGTGACAGAAAAACAAACATCTTACAGTATATACAGTAGTGCCACAGGCTGATCCTGCTGAAAAAACACATTTTCCTCTGTCCTCAGTCAGAAGTCTCCCTGAAGTCTAACTACCACCACATGTAAAGTAGAAAGCCTGTTTTTTGTTCAAAGCTACAATGAAGCTACTGTTCATATCAAGCAGATTCTGTTATGACTCATTTAACACACTAGAACTACTGGGTTTTCTAAATAAACCAGTTCCAAGTACAAGGTGTTCAAATGATCTGCTCGGCTAGCTGACACCCTGAATCATCTGTGAACAGCTGCTTTTGTTAGGTAAAAAGGGCCATCACTGACAAACTCTAGGTGGTGGGTTGCCTGGGTTTTCTGACCCTGCTCCTGCCTGCAAGGCTGCACAGTTCCTATGGGTCTATGAGTGACATCCACTGTTACAATGTTCCACCGCTATGTGCTTGGACTTACAACGTGAAAGGACGAGTGTCATTGTTGGTCTCATCGAAGAAAGCAATAAGAGACATCATCCACGTCCCAGAGCAGGGACACTGGGGGGAAGGGGAAACACGCATCAACATGCAGGACAAAGATCTGCGTTTCTCTGCTGCTACAGCCTCGGCTGCGTTGGGTTGTTAGTCTCCCTTTCACCTGTACCATATGAAATGTGTTCCTACGAAGTTGATCAGCCATCTTCAGAAATAGAATCGTTTTTATTCCCCAGGTTTGAACAGGGAAAACAGATACGTAACAGATTGCAGTCAGCTGTAGGCGCTCCAAATGAATTTTCATGTTGCTACGGGCATGGTCCAGGTACAGTAATTTATGTGTAGCAGGCGTCACCTGGTGAGTGACGTGAGCGCCTCCCTGATTGGGAGGGGAGGGGATAAAAGTTTGCAGGTGTTCCCTGTACTGGTGGTTCTTAAAGGACGCTGGTGTCGGTGGGAGCGTGAGTGAGAGCTGCACAGGGTGAGGGATTTATGGATTTGAGCGCTAGCAGTGTTATGGTTTTAGCAAATTTAAGTCTTGTTGTTTTTATGTTGTAGTGTCGCTGGAGCTGCGGGGCAGCCACGCAGTCAGTGGGGTGGCGTCCAAAGCGGAGACGTGCAACGATCGTGTATACGATAATTGACAGGGCAGGGCTTATAACTAGAGGGGTTTTAAAGTAGCTAGTAAAGTTGCATGGCCTGTTGTCATATGCGGGAGCATATTCTGTAAGGGTGGACTAACCACATTTTTTCTATTATTATTTTAGTTTGTTTAGTTTGTTTGCCATTTCCCTAGCCGTCCCCTGTATCTGTAGACTGGCCCGTTGATCGTGCTGAAAGGCCGATCAGGGTGTGTATTTAATCACGCGTGAATTATATTATTATACTGCGGATCCTTAATCCTTAGCATGACTGTGTGTGCGGTGTTCCACTAAGGGCTTTGCGAACCCTTCAGCACAGGGAGCAACGGTGCCAGGGACTGTCAGATGTCTGGGGATGTGTGACAGGGGGACGTCGCTGTCTTTTAAGAAAACTAATAAAGTCTGCACTATTTAATCTACACCTGACTACATGCCATTATTTATAGTGAGTGAAGGGGGGTCGATTGAGGTGTGGGCAACATTCACAAGAAACTTATTTGCAAAAATTTCTTTGCAGATTGCACATATATGCAGGAGCTCTGATTGAATCCAACTGAAATTCTTCAGATTTGGTCAAATGTCCACTTGAAGGTCAAGGTCACTGTGACCTGATGTGTTTTTAAAACTTTTTTGTTGTATAATCAAAATTCTAATTCAAATCTGAAAAACAACATCTATTTAAACTCCTACAAAATATAATTATGTTAATAGTCTAGACAGTCATGTGAGTAACAGCAGCATGGTTGATGAACTCTGAGCGATTTATGCTTCTGCTGTTTTTGAACATTGTAACTTTCATATTTGAAATTTCACTCTAGTTTGTTTCCATTTTGAATAGAAAAATCATCAGCAAATATATTTGGATGTAGTACAAACACTACAACACTGTTTACCAACAGTAATTTAAGTAAAGAACCTTCATTACTGTTCAGTGTATTTCCTGTAATACTGCAAGTGCAAGTTGTCTTTTAGTTGGAAATCCACCTTGTGAGAGGTGAAACAGACAAAAACCGATAAGGTAAAGCTGGATGACTTAAAAATGTATGCCTGTGCAGTAACTGTTTAAATCCGTTTAAACTCTTATCCCACGCGTGGTACTAATAGCACAGCAGCGCCACCCTGTGTTTGATTTGTTGCCATAGGTCTAAAAAAATAATAGCAATTTCTCCTTGATTCCCCTGATACTCCTCGAACTAAAACCTAAGGATACAACCTGTTGTGGACTGCAAAACCTGTAGAATTATCAGAATTACTTCACAAAAACAAAAGTAGTTCACAAAAAAAGTACATTAACTCAAACTAAACTAATCTCTGTCCTACAGCCTCCATTAGAGGGCAAGTTCTGTTTTATTTAAACCCCATTATCAGAAATCAGAATTCCTCATATAGAACAAGGAATTTGACTTGGTGTTGGCAGGTGGTGCATCTCAGCATAAAAAAGTACAAACAGTACAACATACAACATGACATGGTACTTGAATAGTGCAATTCAGGATAAATTGAAATGAAGGACGTGAGGATAGATTCGATGATGGCAGTGTAGAAGTTTAACAACATCTTTACATGAAGGTGAAACTTCTTCAGCTGCCTCAGGAAGTGCATCCTCTGCTGAGCCTTCTTAGTGATGGAGCTGATGTTTTGCTCCCACTTTAAGGTCCTGCCTGATGATGGAGCCCAGGAAGCAGAAAGACTCCACAGAGGTCATCGGAGTGTCACAGAGGATGACAGGGGGGAGTGGGGCTGGGTCCTTTCTGAAGTCCACTGTCATCTCCACTGTCTTCAGAGCATTGAGCTCCAGGTTGTTGCATGTTGCGCTGCACCGTGATACCAGATTGGCTATCTCACTCCTGTAGGCTGACTCATGAGGGTGGTGTCGTCAGCAAACTTCAGGAGTTTGACAGACAGGTGTCCAGATGAGATGTCCTCTTTGATGGAGAGGGGTGTGAGGGGGGTATGGGATGCTGAGGTGTGAAGCTGTGTGGATGGATCTGGTGGGGGTGTGGGGGGAAAGTTTGTTTCTGTTTCTGGTTTGACAGAAGAGGTCTGTACCGTTGTCTGTACCGTTGCTGAGCCTGTCTGTTGATGACCATTGCTTGTTTTACTGACGCCGAGATCGCCTAGCCCTTGTCTGTCCTGTCGTCGAGCCTGCGTGTTGCTGACCATCGCCTGTCCACAGACGCCGAACTGCCTGATCCTCCGGTACCGTATTCCTGTCTCTCTGTTGCTGACCCATGCTTGTCTGACTGCAGTTATCAACCTGCTCCTTGTCTGAAGATTGTGCCAGTGATCTCCAGCTCGCTATTCTGTACCCTGCACAATAAACATTATCTATTTGGAACAAGTTGGACTCTGTGCCGTGCATGTGGGTCCGGTCTGTCAAGACAACTGCCGCGCCTGACACTCGTACTCCTGCATACCGCGTAACTCGTCTGCACTGAACTCTGACTCATACAACTAAGCACAAATATCAGACTTTGCGTGCTAAAGTACTTGCTGTCTTCTAAATAATCTGCAGCAGGACCTCTGGCCACTGAATATTAGTGCTGTACAGGTATGCGAAGAAAAACAAAGGCGGACAGCAGTTGGGCTCCAGCAGGCTGGCCCCGCCCCCTCTCAGGCTGGCCCCGCCCCCTCTCAGCCCGACTGTTGCTGGGGCAGGTAGTCTGTGAGCCGAAGGTAGTCTGTGAGCCACAGGTAAAAAAGCCTCTGTCCTGTTTCAGAGGCTTTTTGCAGAGGAATAAATGATGATGTTCCTGCATAGATAATATGGAGGGTACGGAGTGTTTCTTCATTCTTAAATACTACCCAACATCATTTGTATCAGTATCGCTTTAAGTTCACTTTTATGTATATACTAAGATATATCAAACCAAAGTTTAATCACGTGATTAAGTATTCTTGGTTTATACGTACAAGTATAAAAAGAGGTTAAATGTTTATTGTCTATATTTGTAATTATACTCAGGTATACTTGACTCAATCTGACAAGTATACAGAAAAGTATAAATGTGTTAGATGAATGAGTTATGTGTTAACTGAATGTGTGAATGTGTAAGCCAGGAATACTATCATAGCAAATCCATAATGCATGCATGCATAGCTTAAGTGAACCTGAGTTTGCACAAAGTCAGAGATTTTGTACATAATTGGTACGTGCACTTTTAAAGTGTACTAATAGTACCTACAGTATCTAGAGGTTGGTTAGCTCATGTGGTCAGACCAGTGTGTTGATAATGTTCAATCCCAATGTCCGTTCAGGTCTATAACTGTGCAAGAAGAATTAGGTGCCTCATTAGGAGACGGCATGGGAAGCAGAAAATTCCAGGTTAAAACAGATACTTGCTCCCCCTGCTACACTATAAACTACAGGTGTACTAATAGTAGCCTGTATTAAGTACACTAATAGTTTAGTTGTTTAGTACAGTTAGTAGTCAAGAAGTACATAATTAGTACATGCTAAATAACGTTTATTTAGAGTGAATTTTAATGCAGTAAATAGTAGTAGTAAACGTGACTAATTCTATGCCTAAAGTTTACTAATCATACATTTACATTTAAAATATAATTCAAGTGAACTTTTAAGGACTGAAAAGTGGGCAAACTTAGTCCCAAGAAGTATTAAAAGAGTAAAATTGTGGGGATACAGATTTACATATAGTAAGTATACTTAATCTGTAACTAGCTAACAACATTTGCATCTCTGTCCAGCTTCAATCCTTCTAAGTAGAGATTTGATAAGCAAATCAGCAGAGACACAATGTGGAATGAAATGCAGGTCAAGGACGCAGCAAACGTGTTTATGTATCTGAGGGGGAAACTACTGCATCAGATGTCACACAGTAAAATACACTGTACATGGTTACAGCCTGTCTATTAGAGCCCACACATTCAGTGCGTTGAACAGCATCTGTAACAAGTCAGAACCTGCTGTGTAGAATGAAATCTACTGAAACCTTCTCTGTGCAGGAAGCCATGAAGACCCTACAACTTTACTAGATTCTTTACCTGCCTTTACTCAGAAACATCTTCTTTTAGTTAACTGATTTGCTGCTGCCATTGGATGATAAGGATGCCAAAGTGTTACACACTGTTCAATAAAGGTGATCACCCAGTGTGAATGGGTGGTTGCTCCTGAGATCTTGTCTCACTCTAATTCTGCATTTTAATGTTTGGAAACCTAATCAAAACACTTTGATTACTTACTGCATTAGGAAAGTTATCCTTAATAGAACTACAGAGGTGCTGGAGCAAGAGAGAAAGTAACAATGGCAACATGCAGCAACACATCAAGACTCTACTGCAGTAGAGTCAGTTTCTGTTGTACCTGTATTAGTGAAAACCATGCTATCCTCAGGTACTTTAGGCTGTTTGTCTGATCATTACTGGTGGAATAGTATACAATTTTCACAGCTCCACATTGATAGTGAATGCTAGCAGATAGATATTGAGAGAAGCCTTCTCTTAGTACATAAAGTCCTGACCTGGGGCTTTAAACTTGTCAATTTTAAACTTTAAGTCCTGACTCCCAAAGACACACAAATTGTACTTAAAATATGTCTATATATGTCATATCACATTAATTTGTTGTTCCCACATTTTTAAGATACAGTATATTTCAGGAATAACATTTTTGAAACACATAAAAATACTAAATTCTGTTTATCTTTATTATGAGTGTGAGTGGAGGAAATCTTGATGTCCAAACATCTGTGTTGGAGGAGACATTTGTCATCAAGGAGTGTCTGTGTGACGGATCTTACATTTGTTTAAGCAGGGTGACTCAGAGCTTAAAGTGGCAAATCTGGATGTTGACTGGGGACAAACGTTTTCATAAAGTCACTAGTTATAACAGTAGATCAGCCTAAAGACAATACGTATAGTTTAATGTCAGCATCTGCCAGAGCAGCATGAAGACCAGCGGGCTGTTATTTGGTGTCCTGTGTCTCTCAGGTTAGTGAAATGTTTAATAACGTCTGATTGTCTTTATACTAAAGCATCCTGATCATTGATGTTGTGCTTTCAGGGTGTCTCATTTTCTCTACATGCTTCATCCATAAGTATCACTTCATCAATATTAATTCAACTTGGAATCAAGCTCAGACCTACTGCAAAACCAAATACATAGACCTGGCCACGATTAACAACATTACAGAAGTAAATCAGTTTATCAGCACAGTTTCGTCTGCTGGTTACAATTCTAAGGCTTGGATTGGAATTTATGTCACGCTTTCTGGTAATTGGATAAATGCATACTCAGCTAAATATTTAAACTGGAGGACGCCACAAGGAAGCGAGACATTCATACAGGGGACCTGGTGTGGGTACATCAGTTCAAATACATTGTGGTATGCAAACTGCACAGCAGAGCATCCATTTATCTGTGATAATGGTAAGGACAGGATTTTTGAACTCAATATAGAGCCACTCTTTCATGTTATATCTGTTTGTTATTTTACAAAGTTCCAACAGTGTGAAGTGAAAGGTTTTGATTAACTTAACATTATTTTCACACTAACTGCAGGGACCCAGAAGACCTTTGTTAATGTGCCAATGGATTATTTGAACGCTTGGAGCTACTGTAAAGGAAACCTTACAGACCTAACGGCACCATTTGCCTCATCAGTTAATGTATGGCTCATTAATGTAACGGCTTTGGTCCCAAGTGGACAACAAGCGTGGTTCGGGTGGATTGGCTTTAAACATTTCTTCTGGTCGGATTTAAGCCCCGTCTCGTTCAATTACTGGAACGAGTTGCCACAATTATTTGATACCGTTGGTGTGATGCGAGGTGCTGCAGATTTACAGAGGTCTGGAATATGGAGCTTTCTGTCTACTAAGTTGCTACCATTTGTCTGCTACACGGAGCAAGTTCCAGAGGACACTATAAAAGGTACTTTGCTAAAGTTTAGAGATCAGAAAAGTAAAACCACAGCAAACTTAATGTTTTTTGGCTTTGTTTTTTCCTAAGTGCTTAAGCTGAGGGTGAGCTCCTCTACAGATGTCAATGACTTTGCTGTGGAAGCAAACATTCTGTCACAGGTAAATCAGTTACTGATTTATTACTTTTTTTCCGCAGTTTTATTTTTCTCAGAGGAGAGAACATCACAGTGACCAAATATGGGTGTGTGATGAATTTTGCATCAGAGATGTCTGCATTTAAACAACTTTCAAACAGAAACATGCAAAGTAGCACATTTTTTCACAGATCACTTTACATTGTATTATCTAATTACTGGTACAGGCTTAGATATGATTCAGGTCATACTTCATAGTACAGTGTTGCAGAATTTAATTTACTTCAAGTAAGACTTTTGTAAGACTATTAAATGTTTGACTTTTATTATTTACAGGTACATGTGTATTCAAGTAGTTATGTATAGTTGCATACTTTCTGTACCTTCTGTGTTTCACAGCTCCAGATGAAATTTATGAAACAAGGACTGAGTGGAGCTTCCCTGAAGTGGAGAAAACAGCCTGATGGGAAAATCTTCCTAAAGAAGGGAAACAGTGGAATCTCATACAAACATGAATGTCAGGTTAACTGTTAACATATCATAGACCTATTTGTAGATATCATGTATGTTAGTGAAAGTTTTCCTCAGACAGAACTGAAAAGTATGACTTTTTTGTTATTCATAAACATCGCACCAGTAACACTTACACTAATATAATACCTTAAATCACAGCACAGTGTCCCCTACATTATGGCACTATATGAAGTTGAATAGACTTTGTGATTGCAGAGATAAATTCATTTGACTGTAGCTATGCCATTTTCCAGAAAACCCTCAGAAAAAAGTCATGGGGCTGAAAAGGCTAGCAGAGCTATTGTTTCACTTGGTTTTTTTTATTATTCATCCTTCATCATCTATCTATTTAGTTGTATGAAAAACTCTTAGTACTATGGTACTTCACTATGCTGAAGGCATGTTGTATATGGTCGTATTCCATTTTAATTATCCATAGGCAGCTGAATGGTCTTAATTGTGTTTTACTTATGTCAATAAAATATTTGCATGTTACTATGACTTTGTGTACGTTTGTTAAAGTAATTGCAAAAATGAAGTACAGTTTGTATTAATAAAATAATTAATGTTACTTCCAGGTTTGTCTCATCCTTATTTTTGTGGCTTTTCCACCTGTTTTGTATTTCTTTTCACTATTTATTCCTTCAGCTTTCTCTCCTTCCTTGTCACCAGTTGCAGCTCCGATGTCACAAAAATATTCATTAACCGTTAAGGAACTGATCAGTCATAATGACTTTACATGTGAACAGGAGGGATTAAACTTTTGCAAACAGTGACGTCAAAACTGAGATTATTGCTAAGTAACCAGGGGATTTTCTGCCCTCTGGTGGTTGTGTTGACTCAAACAAAGCCACAAACCGTTTCTGAAGAAACACAAATTTAACATAAAACAACAAACAAAACTAAAAGATGCAAACAGTGGTGCAGTGGGTAGCAGTCCGCGTTTGGAGTTTGCATGTTCTCCTCTTCCTGTTGTTGTCGCAAGGGTTCTCTCTGTGTTTTCCGGTCCAAAGACATGCGGTCAGGTTGATTGGTCACTTTGCATTGCCCGTAGGTGTGTGTGAATGGCTGTCTGTCTTTACTGTACGTGTGGCCCTGCGATAGACTGGTGACCTCTCCAGGGTGTACTCCGCCTCTCTCCCTGAGGTAGTTAGGATAGACTCCAGCACCCTCAGTGACCCCTATGGGGACCACCAGGTAGAAAATGGATGGATGATGTCAGAGATAAACGTGTCTGTGACTTCAGAGGAAGGGAAAAATCCCGATGTTCACTGGAAAACAACTTCACAAGTCATCAACATTTCATCCTGGAATAACAAGAGCTTTTATCTTTAAAAGATTAGACGAGGAAGAAGTTCACAAGGAATTATTTAAAACTGGTTCAGGAAGCAACAGATTTAATATATGAATCTAAACATGAGACAGACATAAACAGACTGAATTAAGTGTTAAACAGTGCATTTTTTGGCAGAACAACACTTTAAACACACTACTGAGAATGTCACAGAGACACTGAGGAACCAGAATAACCAAACCCAAACCCAGGAAAAAGAGGTTCAGTGAATGTAGTGTTGAAGGTGTGAAGGTGGATCACTTTGTCAGAGGAGACACTGTAGAAGGTGAGAGAACCAGCAGGACAGTCCACATACACTGATACTCTGTTGGACTCAGAGGAGGAGATGGGTGTTATTCTGCTATTGTGCCAGACACAGTAACCATCATCAGAGCAGCTCAGCCTCCAGGACTGATTGTTACATCCAAACAAACTGTCTTCATCAACCTTTCTTTCAATTCCTCTGTAACTCACTGATACATAAACCCATCTGTGGCGGAAATTTTCCATAATAAAGCAGATGAGAGAGTTGTCCTTTTGTGCGATTTATTAAAATAATAAAGAAAGGATAAAAAAATAAAAATAATGGGGAAAGCAAATAAAAACATGGATGTTGATCGTGCACATCAACAAACCAAAAACCAGCTGGGGAGATCAGTGCACACACCACGAAGGTGTGATGCAAAGAGCCCACGATCCTAAAGTTGTTTCTGCCTTTTAGCTTCTCTGTCCGACTAGGGTGGAATGTCTTTCTAACCCAATCAAATTACATGCACCATCTCCTCCCTGTCGCAGTGTGTGTGAAGATATTTACATTCTCACACCTGCATTGCTGACGTCCAACTATCTGTGAGAAAGGAGCACCAAGTCTCAACAGACAGAGACACAACTCCCTGACCTTGGGTTTGGGAGCTAGAGTTGAGAGTCTATCAGGCAGAGACAACCATTGAACAATCTAGGTGAAATGTCAAATGCATACAGTAAGACAAAACATAAGATATTAATTGCAGAACATAAGTCATAAATCATATAATAACTGCATAGAAGTAAGGAAGAGACATAGAAATAAGGAAGAGACAATTTTTCCCATAACACTCCCCCCTTTTGATTACACATTAATCAACCCATAAAAGAATAAAAATTGTCAACGTCACATTCTGTAATAATAAAAGACCCTTGCAAATGAAACAATAAGGGTATTAACTCATCAAGATTCAAAATACACCTTCACATAAAATGCAAGTAACTTAGGGACAAAAGGTTGGGAACTGTTTTGGTGGGTAGTTATACAAGAATAACTTCTGTATTGGCATGTGAAGAAAATAAGCTCATTATCATATTTGTATCATGTTATATTTTTGATCCGATAGCCTAAGACCATCGTCAAAGTCATTAAGTGAATTAGAGTTGGGGTTTTTGAACATAGTGCATTGTGTCATTTGATACGAGAGTGTTGCTGGGGTCGCACGCATGATGAGACCTCTAACCAGTGTGATAACGCAAAAACCAAACAAGAGAATCACAGCCATCTCAATTATAAGGGAAACAGCTGCGGACATGAGAACAGATTTCCATTTTCCAGACATTTCGTCTAGCCAATTCCAAGGGAAAAAAAACCTATACCAGAGTTAGCTGAGATTCTGAAGGCCGTGGAGCGCCTTCGCCACAATACCATTAGAATCAGTGTTATTCAGGATGTAAGTACAACATGCGTCTCCAAACATAACACAAACGCCTCTTTTCTCTGCTAACAACGTGTCTACGGCCATTCAATCGTAATGTAATAAATACAATTAATGTATGATAGCCATAGGTTTCCGGTGGGGTTCTGTATCATATAATCTTAAGATAGATTTCATGCTTTCGGATCTTTAATTGTACATTTGCGTCTAGAGCAAATAGGAGATTCAGGGATTTAACCAGAATGATGATGCATATTGCCGCTTGTGTTGTCTTTCATCTGTAGATGAAGGATGAAAATTTTTGTAGCAGTGAATAAGTGATTGTGAGCAAATTAAACACCAAGTCAACTTCAGGATATTTAAACTCAGTGTTGTGAAATTTTCTTCTTCAAAAGTAGTGTGTGAAGTTACATGGAAACATCATATGATAAAGGCAATATTCAGAGTAACATAAAATGTCTAACGCAACGATGTTACAATTGATGTCTCGTAACAATCTGCTTCGTCCTGTTGAACAGTAGCGTTAGATTGTTTCCAACCTGTGTGTTGAAGTATTGCCAGTTCGTTGGAGTTCTTCAGGTAGTGATCAGCTGATCACAGAGACACTTGGGATTCGTTATCACCGCCAGGTTTCCTCCCAATGTCGTCTGAGTCACTGTCACTCCCGTGATGTGAAGAGTCTACACGTCGTCCAGCGTTGGCAACTCAAGGCTGCTCGTGTGTGTGTTTTCTCAGGAGCGTGTGTGTAGATGTATGGTCTGATAGTGTGATTCACCGGCGCAGCTTCAGGCGGCGCTTGGCTCACACCTTTAGCTGAACGGTCAACGCAGCCTCGCCTCAGTGCATGTGTGAGCACAGCGAGGGTCGTCCTTCTCAGTTCTTTTCGTCAGTGGTGGTTTCTCGTGTGGTGTAGATATAGATGGAGGGTCGTCTGTCGGATCCGGGACCTTCCTGCAGTGGCTGGAGTGGATCCAAGTCGCTCTTTCTGCGATCTTCACAGCCGTGTTGGTCGTCAGAAGGACCTGGAAGGGACCTTGCCACCGCTTTGAGTTCCAGTGCTTCCTGCGAAGCTCCTTAATGATCACCCAGTCTCCTGGTTGAATGATGTGCAGTGGTTCTGTCGCCTGTTTGGGCAGAGCCGCTTTCACCTGCTTGGAGATTTGGGACAGAACAGAGGATAAGTTCTTACAGTACTGTAGCATTGCGTCTTCGCACATTTCAGTAGGTGGTAAAATCCTAGTCTCGGTCTCAGGGTGGAGTCCCATCATAGGGGTCTACCAAATAGGATCTCATACGGGCTGAGGTTTGTTCTCATCCTTCTCCTCATTCTCATGTATGAGAGCACAATGGGAAGAGCCTGAGTCCACTTGAGACCAGTCTCTGAGCAGCATTTAGCCAGTTTGTTTTTCAAAGTGCCATTCTTTCTCTCTACCCGCCCCTCCGCTTTGAGGGTGGTAAGAGCAGTGCTTTCTGATGTCGATGTTCAGAAACTTTCCCACTTCCTCGAGGGCTTGGTTTGCGAAGTGTGAGCCGTTGTCACTGCTGATTTTAGATGGAATTCCCCATCTGGGAATTATTTCTGTCAGCAAGGCTTTGGTAACTGCATGGCTGTTAGCATGTTTAGCTGGGAAGGCCTCCACCCATTTTGACCACATATCAACAATCACTAAACAATACTTTTTACCTCCTGCCGGCGTTAGTTCGATGAAGTCCAGCATTAAATGGTCAAACGCCTGTTCCGGTGGTGGGTGAGCTGCCAGTGGTTTGGCAGTCGTCTTACCTGGGTTGTGTTGGGCGCATGTCATACATGCTTCACAGTATTTTTGCGCATAGATTGAAAATCCCTTAGTGTACCAATGTTTTGTAAGAGCATCTAACATTCCCCCCTTTGATACATGGTCTAATCCATGTGTCAACTTCGCGAAATGAGGGAAAAAGTGTTTAGGTAGGCAAGGTTTGCCGTCGGGCCCATACCAAACGCCGTGGCTACTGGTGGCGCCATTCGTCAGCCAGAGCTTGCGTTCCTGTGGGGTAGAGAATGTCTGAAGATCAGGGAGAGCAGAGGGAGGAGAGGGAGGTTGGGTAGAGGTGGAGGATAAGAGGCAGGGAGCAAAGGGAAGGGAATGTCGAGCAGCTGCCTTCGCAGCAGCATCAGCACGTGTGTTTCCAGCAGAGATGGGATCAGTGCCCCCAGTGTGTGCGGGACACTTACATACAGCAATTGCAGCTGGTAACAGAATTGCGTCGAGCAGATCAGCAACCTTATCATGATGCAAGATAGGTTTGCCATCAGATTTCAAAAACCTTCTGTGTTTCCACAGAGCACCAAAGTCATGTGTGACGCCAAAAGCGTATCTGGAGTCTGTGTAGATAGTAGCAGACTTCCCTTCAGCCAATTTACAGGCTTCGGTCAGTGCGATCAACTCTGCAGCCTGAGCAGAGTAATGTCCTGGCAAAGCGCCAGACTGTAAAACAGTATGAGAGGTGCAGACTGCATATCCAACCTGACAGCGGCCCGAAGCAGGGTCTCTAGAGGCGGAGCCATCAACAAAGAGAACGAGGTCACAGTTAGGAATTGGCACCTCCGACAGATCTGGGCGCGGAGTGCAGACTTGGTTCAAGACCGAAACACAGTTGTGAGGCTCGCCATCGTCAGGGCCTGGAAACAAAGTGGCTGGGTTAAGCACATTGCACCTTTTGACAGTAATGTTTGGCATTTCCAGTAAGATGGTGTTGTATCTAAGCCATCGGGCTGTAGAAAGATGTGATGTTTTTTGTTCCAAAAGGATCAAAGACACGGCATGAGGAACCAGCAGGGTGACACCAGAATAGCCAACAATGTCACGTGATGCCAGCACGGCTTTCTCTGCCGCAGCCACTGCTCGGAGGCATCGGGAGCCCCGCAGCGACTGGGTCAAGCTTAGCAGAGAAATAGGCTACAGGGCGCGGACGTCCTCCGTGATCCTGTAAAAGGACAGAGGTCATACAACCTGATTTCTCATCCACTGTTTGGGTGAAAGGTCGCATAGGGTCAGGTAGACCCAAAGTAGGAGCCGACTGAAGAGCAAGTTTGAGGTCGGTGAACGCCTGTTCAGCCTCAGACGTCCACGTGAGACAAGAAGTGGACGATGAAGATGTCTGCATCAGAACCCTGAGTGGGGCCTCAAAGACAGTAAAGTTAGGACTGAAGGTCCTACAATAAGAACAAAGACCTAGAAAAAACATCAGCTGTTTTTACGTGCACGGTTTAGGCAGGTTTCAAATTGCTTTAACTCTGTTGGGTGAGATGGATTTGCCATCAGCTGTAATTACAATGACCCAGAAAATAACCTTTGTCTGAACAAACTGTAATTTAGACAGGCTCTCTTTGTGGCCTGTAGCATCCAATGATTCAGTAGATTAGTGGTGTCTGCAGTAACGCTGTCTATGGCTTCCTTTCAGAGGGTGTTGTTGTTTACATGGTCTGTGGTCAAATTTAGGTGTGATGACCACTGGTTCACATCCTCTGATCAAACCTACATCATGTCTGTGTGTGAGCCACAGGGAAGCAGGGCTTCCTGTAAGGCTGAGTGTTGGGTCAGAGCGTCCTCTGAAAAATGAAAATAAAAACATGTAGTGTGTCATTAGAATGTGGAGGTACCCAGTTTACTGTTTGCTGCACATGACGGCAGAATAAAAAGAAGTTTTCTAAAAGTATGCAAAGTAGGTGAATACGTCACATGGGGTCAGAAGTCGTTCACCAGTCTCCACCCCGTTGACATCTGTTCATGAAAGGACCCACGTCCTGCATCTGTCTCCATCATGTTTTCACAGAGGGACGTGTGGAGCTGTAGAATAAACATCAAAAACCTTTTTGTTCGTTAGTAAAAGAAATCGCAAGCGCAGACCTGTGTTCATCCCAAAAGAGGGAAGTTGAGGTCAGTTTGAGTGTGTGTGAAATCATAAACAAGCTGTGATGCAGCCTGTGTGAGGGCCTCAGTTACAGCCCCCCCTCAGCAGCCAATGATAAGAGCACAGCTGAGCTGAAGTTAACACCAACAAAAGAGGGATTATTTAGAATGTCTGTAGATGTAACCTGCACTCCGTCTGGAGTGGAAATCAATCAAATACCTAAACTACACATCAGATGTCTTCCTAAAAATTTAACTGGGCATAAGTTTAAAAGCAAAAATGAATGTTAAGGTGTCTTGCTGTCAGATGTTGCACATGACAGTGAAAGAATAAGTTTTTCTTTAATAATCTGGTACGTACAGTAATTATTATTACTTCTCTCTAATAGTCGTCTTCCCTTTAATAGTCATTAATAGTCTGTTTCGTTTTCCTATAGTCTGGCCAGACAAACCTATATTGTGCACAAGTATTTTTAGAAACATGGAGGATTTTATTACTGAATTTGTTGCAAGTTGAAATAGTTTAAACCCATCAGACTGCAAAGTCATGCAGCAGTTGTCATTTAGCTGTTTGTCATCATTTTAAAATCACTCTGTGGGATTTTTTTTAAGCAAAAAGCGATTCTTCATTGCGAGCAGATAAGCATGAACATGAATTTGAGCGTGTATCAGCTGTAAGCGTGTTACTTCATTGCGTGTATGAATGTGTGTGTGTGTGTGTTTGCGGTACCGTCTTGTACGTCAGGTGAAAAGGAACCGTCACCTTCCTCCTTCCCCAACCATCAGTCTGATGTGAGCGCCAGCGGGTGAAGCATTTCAATGGGACAGTTGTTCCTCGATGACAGACCTTTCCTGGATCCTCGGTTGCAGCTCTTTTGGGCCGATCACGTCTGAAGCCTCTCCTGTTGTTTCAACCAGTGTCTGTGTCAGAGCACGTCTTTTCTGCTGTTGCTCTGTCCTTGTTTTCCTTTGCTGATTGTCATAAGCAGGTGTCTGTCAGACACACACGCTTGTAAGACAGTTTCCTCTGAAGCTTCAGACACAGTCCTTTCATGCTGGTGCAGGGTCTGTAGTAGCTGGTTCATCTGATGAGCCCAGAACGTGATGGCTGCAGACGTTGTGTGAGTCGGTGAGGCGTCCATGCTGTGGTCTGTGTCCTCCAGCTGCTGTGGTGTCAGAGCTTCCACCCTGTTCTGGTTGTTGGTCAGGCGCTTCTTCTCCTTCGGTTCTTCTGCTGATGGTGGGAAAGGAGTCCAGATCCGGATTTACCCTCATCGCGCTCGGTTCTGCATTAGAATAGAGAGCAGAAACAATGGGAGCATTTGCTCTTGACATGATGTGTGTGTGTGGTGTATGTGTGTGTGTGTGGCGAGTGCAAACAATTCTTCCCCAGAGTTGTTATCTCCTTTTTTTCCTGTTACTCTCATCTTTTGTTTCTTTTAGGGCTTTAGTTTTGATAGTTTTGCTTTTTAAGATCTTTTCTTTTGTCTCTAATTTTTCTTTTAAGGTGCATATGTCCTTACACAAGCGATTCTCCTTTTGAACCCATAACCAGTTTCCCACTCATGGAAACATGAAACGCACTAATAACCATATTTACTTTTAATTACTTTTACTTTGGAATGCTGCAGTCTGGTGGTGGAGACTTAGATCGCCCCGAACCCATCTTTCAGAGTCCCGGCGGTTTTCTGCCTTAGATTTTTATGTGTTCCGGCCGGAACCTTCCCAAAATGCCTTTTTATCGGACGTCTCCGTAAAAAGGGAACCAACCCGATCTGGCGACAGAGTCTTTCACGAAGTACTTCCTCAACGTTAGGCCCCTCTAGGCCCGGGGCCCTCGTCTCTTGAAAATACTTCACTCTGCAAACGCACTCCCTCTTTCAGAAGCCGTCTTTTATACTCAGTCCCCCACGTGTGGACCACGCACAGATCAGAAAAACATGTCTGTATCCTCAGTACAGACGGAAGCTCGGTTCCACGAGCCAACCCTTAGCAACCACCGTCTCGACCACCAGGGCACACTTTGACCTAATTAATTTTACCCGAATATTAAGTTTTTTAATTAAAAAAAATTGTTTGGTCCTAATTATTATATTTTAGATGTTTTCAGCCACATAGTCGTTTTAGAAATATTATCTCTTTTCCTAGTTATATTTTCTTTTTGTTTTTTTTCCCAAATTAAAAGGAATCTCTCTCACCGAGCTGAGCCAAATTAGGATTTGAGTTTGAATCTGAGTTCGTGGATCTCGTCAGAGGCGATCCAGACGGGTGAGCAGTCCTCCCAGCTCTGAATGTCTGTAGAGGTTCGGAGGCTGAGCGACCCTAGTCCTCAGGACTATCGTCCCTGGTCACACCGTCCAGACGACCTGCTGCGGGATCCTGCCGACAACGCCAATTTCTGTGGCGGAAATTTTCCATAATAAAGCAGATGAGAGAGTTGTCCTTTTGTGCGATTTATTAAAATAATAAAGAAAGGATAAAAAAATAAAAATAATGGGGAAAGCAAATAAAAACATGGATGTTGATCGTGCACATCAACAAACCAAAAACCAGCTGGGGAGATCAGTGCACACACCACGAAGGTGTGATGCAAAGAGCCCACGATCCTAAAGTTGTTTCTGCCTTTTAGCTTCTCTGTCCGACTAGGGTGGAATGTCTTTCTAACCCAATCAAATTACATGCACCATCTCCTCCCTGTCGCAGTGTGTGTGAAGATATTTACATTCTCACACCTGCATTGCTGACGTCCAACTATCTGTGAGAAAGGAGCACCAAGTCTCAACAGACAGAGACACAACTCCCTGACCTTGGGTTTGGGAGCTAGAGTTGAGAGTCTATCAGGCAGAGACAACCATTGAACAATCTAGGTGAAATGTCAAATGCATACAGTAAGACAAAACATAAGATATTAATTGCAGAACATAAGTCATAAATCATATAATAACTGCATAGAAGTAAGGAAGAGACATAGAAATAAGGAAGAGACAATTTTTCCCATAACACCATCCTCTCCACTCAACCTCCCAGTAACAGCGACCAGTCAGACCATCACTACACAGCAGCTGAGGACACAGATCAAATCAGTCTGGATGATCAGGATAAGACTGATCCTCCTCCACATGTGTCACCTTCTTGTTGTTGTCAGACAGTTGTAGTTTTCTGTTCACTGTGTTTGTGTCGATTGTGAGTTGACAGAAATCTGATGGAGAGAAGAAAACACAATCCAGCTGCAGTTATTGATCTATCAGTTTGATGAGGACTCATGACAGTTTGAAGATGGTTGAATGTTGCTGATGTCATTAAAAACACACTTACACTTGGTCAGACCTGGTCTCAACCATTGGGCTCCACCAGGCTCCATCCTAAAAGGAGAAGTGGGTCAGAGACATGCAGACATGGTTCTAATACACACATTGGTTTAGGATTATGTTCAGATGGAGGTTTGTATGTAGAGATGGACATTCAGCAACAACTAAGAAACTGAATCCTTATCTTGGAATCTACGGAGCATCAAGTTTCACTTCTCAATTTTATAATCAGACACACTCTTTCATCTTCAAAATAATGTGACACCACAGGAAGCAGGAAACTAGAGCAAAGTCAAAGAGGCTCAACTCTAAATACAAGGGCTTTGTTTGTCGCTAATGTTTATCGTTGACCACATTTCCAGAGCATAACCAGGTGAAGCTTTGATCACAAAAACGTCTTGACCTGTAGAGACTAGACAAGACTGATCAGGAGTGGCTCTCACATACACAAACACATTCTTAATTCCTCTTTTATCAAATGCTGGCTGTATTTTTCTCCATACCTGAGAGTTTTTAGTGTACAGTGTAGATGAGCAGACAGCAACTTCTCTCCTGAGTCTCCTGGATGATTGTAGCTCAGGTCCAGCTCTCTCAGATGGGAGGGGTTGGAACTCAGAGCTGAGGCCAGTAAAGCACAGCCTTCCTCTGTGACCAAACATCCTGTCAATCTGCACACACATGAACAACATAAATTCTATTTAGTGGTGAGTCTTGCCTCTGGTCGGACTGACAGCTGGGACAGGCTCCAGCACCTTGCGACTCCTACGAGAAGTACTGAGTCGTCTCTTCAGAGACCGCGGTCAAGCCAGCCAGAATTTATTTAACGATATTTGCGATTATTTATGGTTTGCATGCTTTGTAAGCAGTAACAGCAGTTGACACACAACTACTCAGTCTGCGAAGCAGACATCAATGTGGCTAACTATTAGCTTGGCTTAAAAGCTTTTATTTTGGAATCCGCTGCTTTTTTATCATCCTCATTTTTCAATGAAATGCTTTCCATTTTCACTGAAAGGTACCTCTCGTACACACTACTAAAACATTTGCTCTTATACATACTACTGAAAACGTTTTAGTAGTATGTATGAAAGTATTTCACCAGTATGTATGACTATTTCACCAGTATGTATGACTATTTCACTAGTATGTATGACTATTTCACTAGTATGTATGAGAATTAAGTTTTCACTTGTGTGTGTGTGTGAGAGGGTAATTCTGAATTTTGTCCTGCACAGAACCTCATACTGTTTCGTCCAGCGTTTGTTTGCCCTGTTGGTTTATTTGTGGTGTCATGTGATTTCCACCTTTGGTTTTCTCAAATTTTTTCACCTGTGATTAGTTTGGAAAATCTGTTTGATTCATGTAGTTTTGACAGGGCGGTGTAGGCCTGTGAGAAAGAGAAGATCACCAGGGGTCGGAAGATTAAAAGAAGTGTTTTAAAAATAATAGACTTTATTGTACATGTAAATCATTCACCAGCGATAAAAACTAACGACTAAACAGTACATTAAAACAGGCAATGAGCAATAGAAAAAATTAAATCAAATGAATTCAAACCACACCTTGCATGAGAGAAAAACAAATAAAACAAACAAACAAACAAAAAAAAAAAAACACGTACAAAACCAGAAAACAATGCTTTAGAAGAAGAAAAATAAATAAACCAAAAGACCAATAGCCCTGTTAAAACCATGATAAAATCGGAGCGGCTCAAGTGTGAAAACAGGAGTCAGTGTATTAAAACCAGCAAAGCCGCATCGACACAGTCATGCGGTAGCAGCAGTTGAGATTGTGAAAACCAAGGAGCCGCATTGACACGCACACACGCACGCACACACGCACACACACACACACGCACGCACACACGCACGCACACACACACACACGCACGCACGCACACACGCGCCTCACTACGTGCGTCTATGTGGGTTGTAAGTGGCAAGACAGGACTGGCGCTTAGACGCACCTGCGTTTAGCCAGACTCTCACCACGCCCCTATCACCTCCACCAATCGTCTCCGTCTGTCACTCAGGTGAGTGGACGAGGAGGACCGTCAAATAGTCATTTGCTGGTTTGACAGAAGAGGTCTGTACCGTTGCTGAGCCTGTCTGTTGATGACCTTTGCTTGTTTTACTGACGCCGAGATCGCCTAGCCCTTGTCTGTCCTGTCGTCGAGCCTGCGTGTTGCTGACCATCGCCTGTCCACAGACGCCGAACTGCCTGATCCTCCGGTACCGTATTCCTGTCTCTCTGTTGCTGACCCATGCTTGTCTGACTGCCGTTATCAACCTGCTCCTTGTCTGAAGATTGTGCCAGTGATCTCCAGCTCGCTATTCTGTACCCTGCACAATAAACATTATCTATTTGGAACAAGTTGGACTCTGTGCCCTGCATGTGGGTCCGGTCTGTCAAGACAACTGCCGCGCCTTACACTCGTACTCCTGCATAACTCGTCTGCACTGAACTCATACAACTAAGCACAAATATCAGACTGTGTCTTCTAAATAATCTGCAGCAGGACCTCTGGCCACTGAATATTAGTGCTGTACAGGTATGCGAAGAAAAACAAAGGCGGACAGCAGTTGGGCTCCAGCAGGCTGGCCCCGCCCCTCTCAGGCTGGCCCCGCCCCCTCTCAGCCCGACCGTTGCTGGGGCAGGTACAGAGAAAACCAGGAAGCACTGGTTGTAGTCTGTGAGCCGAAGGTAAAAAAGCCTCTGTCCTGTTTCAGAGGCTTTTTGCAAAGGAATAAATGATGTTCCTGCATAGATAATATGGAGGGTACGGAGTGTTTCTTCATTCTTAAATACTACCCAACATCATTTGTATCAGTATCGCTTTAAGTTCACTTTTATGTATTTACTAAGATATATCAAACCAAAGTATAATCACGTGATTAAGTATTCTTGGTTTATACGTACAAGTATAAAAAGAGGTTAAATGTTTATTGTCTATATTTGTAATTATATTCAAGTATACTTGACTTAATCTGACAAGTATACAGAAAAGTATAAATGTGTTAAATGAATGAGTTATGTTTTAAATGAATGTGTGAATGTGTAAGCCAGGAATACTATCATAGCAAATCCATAATGCATGCATGCATAGCTTAAGTGAACCTGAGTTTGCACAAAGTCAAAGATTTTGTACATAATTGGTGCGTGCATTTTTAAAGTGTACTAATAGTACCTACAGTATCTAGAGGTTGGTTAGCTCATGTGGTCAGACCAGTGTGTTGATAATGTTCAATCCCAATGTCCGTTCAGGTCTATAACTGTGCAAGAAGAATTAGGTGCCTCATTAGGAGAGCACGGCTTGGGAAGCAGAAAATTCCAGGTTAAAACAGATACTTGCTCCCCCTGCTACACTATAAACTACAGGTGTACTAATAGTAGCCTGTATTAAGTACACTAATAGTTTAGTTGTTTAGTACAGTTAGTAGTCAAGAAGTACATAATTAGTACATGCTAAATAACGTTTATTTAGAGTGAATTTTAATGCAGTAAATAGTAGTAGTAAACGTGACTAATTCTATGCCTAAAGTTTACTAATCATACATTTACATTTAAAATATAATTCAAGTGAACTTTTAAGGACTGAAAAGTGGGCAAACTTAGTCCCAAGAAGTATTAAAAGAGTAAAATTGTGGGGATACAGATTTACATACAGTAAGTATACTTAATCTGTAACTAGCTAACAACATTTGCATCTCTGTCCATCTTCAATCCTTCTAAGTAGAGATTTGATAAGCAAATCAGCAGAGACACAATGTGGAATGAAATGCAGGTCAAGGACGCAGCAAACGTGTTTATGTATCTGAGGGGGAAACTACTGCATCAGATGTCACACAGTAAAATACACTGTACATGGTTACAGCCTGTCTATTAGAGCCCACACATTCAGTGCGTTGAACAGCATCTGTAACAAGTCAGAACCTGATGTGTAGAATGACACTTGCTGAAACCTTCTCTGTGCAGGAAGCCATGAAGACCCTACAACTTTACTAGATTCTTTACCTGCCTTTACTCAGAAACATCTTCTTTTAGTTAACTGATTTGCTGCTGCCATTGGATGATAAGGATGCCAAAGTGTTACACACTGTTCAATAAAGGTGATCACCCAGTGTGAATGGGTGGCTGCTCCTGAGATCTTGTCTCACTCTAATTCTGCATTTTAATGTTTGGAAACTTAATCAAAACACTTTGATTAATTCCTGCATTAGGAGAGTTATCCTTAATAGAATTACAGAGGTGCTGGAGCAAGAGAGAAATAACAATGGCAACATGCAGCAACACATCTAGACTCTACTGCAATAGAGTCAGTTTCTGTTGTACCTGTATTAGTGAAAACCATGCTATCCTCAGGTACTTTAGGCTGTTTGTCTGATCATTACTGATGGAATAGTATACAATTTTCACAGCTCCACATTGATAGTGAATGCTAGCAGATAGATATTGAGAGAAGCCTATAAAGTCCTGACCTGGGGCTTTAAACTTGTCAATTTTAAACTTTAAGTCCTGACTCCCAAAGACACACAAATTGTACTTAAAATATGTCTATTTATGTCATATCACATTAATTTGTTGTTCCCACATTTTTAAGATACAGTATATTTCAGGAATAACATTTTTGAAACACATAAAAATACTAAATTCTGTTTATCTTTATTATGAGTGTGAGTGGAGGAAATCTTGATGTCCAAACATCTGTGTTGGAGGAGACATTTGTCATCAAGGAGTGTCTGTGTGACGGATCTTACATTTGTTTAAGCAGGGTGACTCAGAGCTTAAAGTGGCAAATCTGGATGTTGACTGGGGACAAACGTTTTCATAAAGTCACTAGTTATAACAGTAGATCAGCCTAAAGACAATACGTATAGTTTAATGTCAGCATCTGCCAGAGCAGCATGAAGACCAGCGGGCTGTTATTTGGTGTCCTGTGTCTCTCAGGTTAGTGAAATGTTTAATAACGTCTGATTGTCTTTATACTAAAGCATCCTGATCATTGATGTGCTTTCAGGGTGTCTCATTTTCTCTACATGCTTCATCCATAAGTATCACTTCATCAACATCAACTCAACTTGGAATCAAGCTCAGACCTACTGCAGAACCAATTACATAGACCTGGCCACGATTAACAACATTACAGAAGTAAATCAGTTTATCAGCACAGTTTCGTCTGCTGGTTACAATTCTAAGGCTTGGATTGGACTTTATATCAAGCTTTATGGTAATTGGACATATGCATACTCAGCTCAATATTTACACTGGAGGACGCCACAAGGAAGCACGATATTCATACAGGAGACCTGGTGTGGGTACATCAGTTCAAATACATTGTGGTATGCAAACTGCACAGCAGAGCATCCATTTATGATAATGGTAAGGACAGGATTTTTGAACTCAATATAGAGCCACTCTTTCATGTTATATCTGTTTGTTATTTTACAAAGTTCCAACAGTGTGAAGTGAAAGGTTTTGATTAACTTAACATTATTTTCACACTAACTGCAGGGACCCAGAAGACTTTAGTTAATGTACCAATGGATTATTTGAACGCTTGGAGCTACTGTAAAGGAAACCTTACAGACCTAACGTCACCATTTGCCTCATCAGTTAATGTATGGCTCACTAATGTAATGGCTTTGGTCCCAAGTGGACAACAAGTGTGGTTCGGGTGGATTGGCTTTAAACATATCTTCTGGTCCGATTTAAGCCCTGTCTCGTTCAATTACTGGAACGAGTTGCCACAATTATTTGATAACATGGCTGTGCTGCGAGGTGCTGCAGATTTGCAGAGCTCTGGAATATGGAGCTTTCTGCCTACTAAGTTGCTACCATTTGTCTGCTACACGGAGCAAGTTCCAGAGGACACTATAAAAGGTACTTTGCTAAAGTTTAGAGATCAGAAAAGTAAAACCGAAGCAAACTTAATGTTTTTTGGCTTTGTTTTTTCCTAAGTGCTTAAGCTGAGGGTAAGCTCCTCTACAGATGTCAATGACTTTGCTGTGGAAGCAAACATTCTGTCACAGGTAAATCAGTTACTGATTTATTACTTTTTTTCCGCAGTTTTCTTTTTCTCAGAGGAGAGAACATCACAGTGACCAAATATGGGTGTGTTATGAATTTTGCATCAGAGATGTCTGCATTTAAAGAACATTCAATCAGAAACATGTAAAGTAGCACATTTTTTCACAGATCACTTTACATTGTATTGTATAATTACTGGTACAGGCTTAGATATGATTCAGGTCATACTTCATAGTACAGTGTTGCAGAATTTAATTTACTTCAAGTAAGACTTTTGTAAGACTATTAAATGTTTGACTTTTATTATTTACAGCTACATGTGTATTCAAGTAGTTATGTATAGTTGCATACTTCCTGTACCTTCTGTGTTTCACAGCTCCAGATGAAATTTATGAAACAAGGACTGAGTGGAGGTTCCCTGAAGTGGAGAAAACAGCCTGATGGGAAAATCTTCCTAAAGAAGGGAAACAGTGGCATCTCATACAAACATGAATGTCAGGTTAACTGTTAACATATCATAGACCTATTTGTAGATATCATGTACGTTAGTGAAAGTGCATTTTTCTTCAGACAGAACTGAAAAATACGACTTTTTTGTTATTCGTAAGCATTGCATCAGTAAAACTAACACTAATAAAATACCTCAAATCACAGCACAGTGTCCCCTACATTATGGCACTATATGAAGTTGAAAAGACTTTGTGATTGCAGAGATAAATTCATTTGACTGTAGCTATGCCATTTTCCAGAAAACCCTCAGAAAAAAGTCATGGGGCTGAAAAGGCTAGCAGAGCTATTGTTTCACTTGGTTTTTTTTTATTATTCATCCTTCATCATCTATCTATTTAGTTGTATGAAAAACTCTTGGTACTATGGTACTTCACTATGCTGAAGACATGTTGTATTTGGTCGTATTCACTTTTTAATTAGCAAAAGCAGCTGAATGGTCTTAATTGTGTTTTATTTATGTCAATAAAATATTTGCATGTTACTATGACTTTTTGTACGTTTGTTAAAGTAATTGCAAAAATGAAGTACAGTTTGTATTAAGAACATAATTAATGTTACTTCCAGGTTTGTCTCATCCTTTTTTTTGTGGCTTTTCCACCTGTGTTGTATTTCTTTTCACTTTTTATTCCTTCAGCTTTTTCTCCTTCCTTGTCACCAGTTGCAGCTCTGATGTCACAAAAATATTCATTAACCGTTAAGGAACTGATCAGTCATAATGACTTTACATGTGAACAGGAGGGATTAAACTGTTGCAAACAGTGACGTCAAAACTGACATTGTTGCTAAGTAACCAGGGGATTTTCTGCCCTCTGGTGGTTGTGTTGACTCAAACAAAGCCACAAACCGTTTCTGAAGAAACACAAATTTAACATAAAACAACAAACAAAACTAAAAGATGCAAACAGTGGTGCAGTGGGTAGCAGTCCGCGTTTGGAGTTTGCATGTTCTCCTCTTCCTGTTGTTGTCGCAAGGGTTCTCTCTGTGTTTTCCGGTCCAAAGACATGCGGTCAGGTTGATTGGTCACTTTGCATTGCCCGTAGGTGTGTGTGAATGGCTGTCTGTCTTTACTGTACGTGTGGCCCTGCGATAGACTGGTGACCTCTCCAGGGTGTACTCCGCCTCTCCCCCTGAGGTAGTTAGGATAGACTCCAGCACCCTCAGTGACCCCTATGGGGACCACCAGGCAGAAAATGGATGGATGATGTCAGAGATAAACGTGTCTGTGACTTCAGAGGAAGGGAAAAATCCCGATGTTCACTGGAAAACAACTTCACAAGTCATCAACATTTCATCCTGGAATAACAAGAGCTTTTATCTTTAAAAGATTAGACGAGGAAGAAGTTCACAAGGAATTATTTAAAACTGGTTCAGGAAGCAACAGATTTAATATATGAATCTAAACATGAGACAGACATAAACAGACTGAATTAAGTGTTAAACAGTGCATTTTTTGTCAGAACAACACTTTAAACACACTACTGAGAATGTCACAGAGACACTGAGGAACCAGAATAACCAAACCCAAACCCAGGAAAAAGAGGTTCAGTGAATGTAGTGATGAAGGTGTGAAGGTGGATCAGTTTGTCAGAGGAGACACTGTAGAAAGACAGACAACCAGCAGGACAGTCCACATACACTGCTACTCTGTGAGACACAGAGGAGGAGATGGGTGTTATTCTGCTATTGTGCCAGACACAGTAACCATCATCAGAGCAGCTCAGCCTCCAGGACTGATTTTTACATCCAAACAAACTGTCTTCATCAACCTTTCTTTCAATTCCTCTGTAACTCACTGATGCATAAACCCATCCTCTCCACTCAAACTCCCAGTAACAGCGACCAGTCAGACCATCACTACAAAGCAGCTGAGGACACAGATCAAATCTGTCTGGATGATCAGGATATGACTGATCCTCCTTCACCCATGTCACCTTCCTGTTGTTGTCAGACAGTTGTAGTTTTCTGTTCACTGTGTTTGTGTCGATTGTGAGTTGACAGAAATCTGATGGAGAGAAGAAGACACAATCCAGCTGCAGTTATTGATCTATCAGTTTGATGAGGACTCATGACAGTTTGAAGATGGTTGAATGTTGCTGATCTCATTAAAAACACACTTACACTTGGTCAGACCTGGTCTCAACCATTGGGCTCCACCAGGCTCCACCCTGAAAAGAGGAGTGGGTCAGAGACATGCAGACATGGTTCTAATACACACATTGGTTTAGGATTGTGTTCAGATGGAGAACAGATGGACATTCAGCAACAACTAAGGAACTTAATCCTTATCTTGGAATCTACGAAGCAAGAGGATTTACTTCTCAATTTTATAATCAGACACCTGCTTTTATTCTCACTCTTTCATCTTCAAAATAATGTGACACCACAGGAAGCAGGAAACTAGAGCAAAGTCAAAGAGGCTCAACTCTACATACAAGGGCTCTGTTTGTCTCTAATGTTTATGGTAAAGCTTTGATCACAAAAACCACTTGACTTCTAAAGTCTGGGTAAGATACCAGATTGAAAGACTATCAAAAGCTGTGAAATTACATCTTTGTAAAAATACAATAAAAAAAGAATAGCAGAAAAAGAGTTTTTGGGCTAAGCTGAACTACAGTATTCTTTCATTAATATTATTTTTAACAGCATCTTGGAAGGACATATGAAAAGTATAGCAGCGGGCACTCTGCCACAACTAATTTAAATAAATAAATAAATAAATAAATAAATAAATAAATAAA
The DNA here is from genome assembly GCF_900634795.4 of Betta splendens. Classification (NCBI taxonomy): domain Eukaryota; kingdom Metazoa; phylum Chordata; class Actinopteri; order Anabantiformes; family Osphronemidae; genus Betta; species Betta splendens. Next base: position 12,391,928 of record NC_040882.2, on the reverse strand, counting down.
TATATATATATATATATATATATATAGAGTATATATATATATATATATATAGCTATATATATATATATATATATATATATATATATATATATATATATATCTATATATATATATATATATATATATATCTATATTATATATATATATATATCGGTAAAGTCGGGTACTCAATCGGTAAAGTCACAGGACTTGCATGCGGGGGTTCCCGGTTCGAATCCCCGTTAGGGCAAATAGGCATCCAGTGTGGGTCCTTGGGCAAGACCCTTCAAGCTACCGCCTACCTCATATCATGAGAGACAATGAACCACATGAGATACCGGCTCAGACGTCGCCCGGTCTAACAAGGTCTGCGTCAGGTGTTGGGGAACCAGAGCACCTTGGCGAGAAGTGGGCTACTGGAACAAGAAAGAAATGGCTGAGATGCGAGAACAAGGCTCTGTTGGAATGCTACTACTCAAGTAACCCTAGTCAGAGGGGTTACATGCAAAGAATGTGTGGTGAATGGGAACGGAGAAACCCACATTCAAGGCTGACGGCGAAGCAACTAGTAGCTCAGTGTTCCAACATCCACAAATGGCAACTGCTATCACAACTTGAGATTGACGAGATACAACACAAATGCTACAGCAAGGGGGAGCCAGGACGCCAGGTCAGAGGGGAGGTTTCACCATCTCCCCAACCGGAAATTGGGTACGAAGCCCCAATAAGCACAGATACGCTGAGCGAGGCAGCAACTGACCTGAAAGATAAGATCATGGCGAGATTGAACAGGCAACCCCGAACCCCACTACAACGGCTAAGTGAAGTACCATCAGAAAGTCTCATGGAAGATGTCAATGCAGCATTGAGAGCGATCCCTACCACAACAATCACAGAAACCAATGAGCTGATATACGCTTCAGCATCAGTGATCCTAGAGGTGCTTGGCTATAAGAGCAACCATGGGAGCCATGAGAAACAATACCCACCATGGAAAGGAAGGTTGGAGGCAAAAATCAAGGCAGCTCGGAGGGAAGTGAGCCAAATGACAGAGGCCCAGAGAGGTGCAATGAAAAAGACCACTGCCTAAGAGGTACAGCCAGATGACCATACCTGAAGCACTCGAAACTGCCAAGCAAAGGCTACAAGCCTTGGCCAGCCGCCTAAAGAGATACACCAGAGATAACGAAGCCAGACGAATAAACCGGCTGTTCGCAACACAACCTGCGAAAGTGTACTCTCAATGGCAGGGTAATAACAACAGAGCAGACCCACCAAGGCTGGAAACTGAACAGTACTGGAAGGGTATATGGGAAAGGGAGGCATCACACAAAAGTGATGCACAGTGGCTGGTGGATCTGAGGGAAGACCACAGCAACCTCCCTGAACAGAATCCAGTGACTATCACAGTGGCAGACATCCAACATAGAGTCTCAGGTATGAAAAACTGGACAGCACCTGGCCCTGACATGATCCACGCCTACTGGCTAAAGAAGCTCACTGCAATCCATGAGCGCCTGGCAGCACAAATGAACCAGCTGCTAAGGGATGGGACTCACCCTGAATGGCTAACCGAAGGGCGAACGATCCTGATAATGAAGGATCCCTCAAAGGGTACAGTCCCATCCAACTACCGGCCAATAACCTGTCTCTCCACAACATGGAAGCTCATGTCAGGCATCATCGCGGCTAAGATAAGTGGGCACATGAGTCAATACATGAGCGAAGCACAGAAGGGCATTGGTAAGGATACCAGAGGAGCCAAACACCAACTCCTGGTAGATAGAACAGTCGCCCAAGACTGCTGAATGCGACACACCAACCTGTGCACAGCCTGGATCGACTACAAGAAAGCCTATGACTCAATGCCACACACATGGATCACTGAATGCTTGGAGCTGTACAACATCAACAGAACTCTAAGGGCCTTCATTGCAAACTCGATGAGGTTGTGGAGAACCACCCTTGAAGCCAATGGGAAGCCACTTGCCCAAGTATCCATCAAATGTGGCATATACCAAGGAGATGCACTGTCCCCACTGCTGTTCTGCATAGGTCTGAACCCCCTCAGCCAAATAATAAACAAGACTGGCTATGGATACCGACTCCGGAACGGGGCCACCATAAGTCACCTCCTCTACATGGATGACATCAAGCTGTACGCCAAGAGTGAGCGAGACATCGACTCGCTGATCCACACCACCAGGATCTACAGCTCGGACATCGGGATGTCATTCGGACTCGAGAAATGTGGGAGGATGGTGACAAAGAGAGGCAAGGTAATCCACACAGAAGGGGTCTCACTCCCAGAAGGAACAATAGCAGACATTGAGGACAATTACAAGTACCTTGGAATACCACAGGCAAACGGCAACCTTGAACAGGCAACAAGGAATGCGGCAACAGCCAAATACCTCCAACGAGTAAGGCAAGTCCTAAGAAGCCAGCTCAATGGCAAGAACAAATCCCGGGCAATAAACAGCTACGCTCTGCCAGTGATCAGATACCCTGCGGGAATAATAAGGTGGCCAAAGGAAGAGATACAGACCACAGATGCTAAGACACGAAAGCTCCTCACCATGCATGGAGGGTGCCACCCCAAATCCAGCACCCTGAGACTGTACGCTAGCCGCAAGGAAGGAGGCCGAGGACTAGTGAGCATGAGAGCCACTATCCAGGATGAAACATCCAAGATCCATAAGTACATCAAGGATAAGGCCCCGACAGATGACGTGCTGAGTGAATGTCTCAGGCAGTGGAGAACAGAGGATGAGACGCTGGAAGAGGGACCATCATGGGAGGACAAGCCCTTGCACGGGATATACCACCGGAACATAACTGAAGTGGCTGATCTCAACAAATCCTACCAATGGCTTGAAAGGGCTGGGCTGAAGGACAGCACAGAGGCACTCATCCTGGCTGCACAGGAGCAGGCCCTGAGCACCAGAGCCATAGAGGCCCAGATCTACCACACCAGACAAGACCCAAGGTGTAGACTGTGCAAAGAGGCCCCAGAGACGGTCCAGCACATAACTGCAGGGTGTAAGATGCTAGCAGGCAAAGCATACATGGAACGCCATAACCAAGTGGCTGGCATAGTATACAGGAACATCTGCGCAGAGTATGGACTGGAAACCCCAAGGTCAAAGTGGGAAACACCTACCAAGGTGGTAGAGAACGAGCGAGCCAAGATCCTGTGGGACTTCCAGATCCAGACTGACAGAATGGTAATGGCGAACCAACCAGACATTGTGGTGGTTGATAAAGAGCAGAGGAAAGCCGTAGTGGTGGATGTGGCAATACCAAGCGATGGCAACATCAGGAAAACGGAACATGAGAAACTAGAGAAATACCAAGGGCTCAGAGAACTGGAGAAGGCTTGGAAGGTGAAGGCCACAGTGGTGCCTGTGGTGATTGGAGCACTAGGGGCTGTGACCCCCAAACTGGAGGAGTGGCTACGACAGATCCCTGGAAAAACATCCGAAATCTCAGTCCAGAAAAGTGCAGTCCTAGGAACAGCAAGGATACTGCGCAGAACCCTCAGCTCAGGTCCAGCTCTCTCAGATGGGTTTGGGCTGAGGCCAAAGAAGCACAGCCTTCCTCTGTGACCAGACATCCTGTCAATCTGCACACACATGAACAACATAAATTCTATTTAGTGGTGAGTCTTGCCTCTGGTTGGACTGACAGCTGGGACAGGCTCCAGCACCTTGTGACTCCTACGAGAAGTATACTGAGTCGTCTCTTCAGAGACCGCGGTCAAGCCAGCCAGAATTTATTTAACGATATTTGCGATTATTTATGGTTTGCATGCTTTGTAAGCAGTAACAGCAGTTGACACACAACTACTCAGTCTGCGAAGCAGACATCAATGTGGCTAACTATTAGCTTGGCTTAAAAGCTTTTATTTTGGAATCCGCTGTTTTTTTATCATCCTCATTTTTCAATGAAATGCTTTCCATTTTCACTGAAAGGTACCTCTCGTACACACTACTAAAACATTTGCTCTTATACATACTACTGAAAACGTTTTAGTAGTATGTATGAAAGTATTTCACTAGTATGTATAACTATTTCACTAGTATGTATGAGAATTAAGTTTTCACTTGTGTGTGTGTGAGAGGGTAATTCTGAATTATGTCCTGCACAGAACCTCATACTGTTTCGTCCTGTTGGTTCATTTGTGGTGTCATGTGATTTCCACCTTTGCTTTTCTCAAATTTTTTCACCTGTGATTAGTTTGGAAAATCTGTTTGATTCATGTAGTTGTGACAGAGCGGTGTAGGCCCGTCAGAAAGAGAAGATCACCAGGGGTCGGAAGATTAAAAGAAGTGTTTTAAAAATAATAGATTTTATTGTACATGTAAATCATTCACCAGCGATAAAAACTAACGACTAAACAGTACATTAAAACAGGCAATGAGCAATAGAAAAAATTAAATCAAATGAATTCAAACCACACCTTGCATGGGAAAACAAATATCAAAAACCAAACCACACCATGCATGAGAGAAAAAAAAATAAAAAAAAAAAACAAAAAAACAAAACACGTACAAAACCAGAAAACAATGCTTTGCAAAGAAAAAAAACAAAAAAAAAACAAAAGACCAATAGCCCTGTTAAAACCACGATAAAATCGGAGCGGCTCAAATGTAAAAGCAGGAGTCAGCGTTATTAAAACCAGCAAAGCCGCATCGACACAGTCATGCGGTAGCAGCAGTTGAGATTGTGAAAACCAAGGAGCCGCATTGACACGCACGCACGCACGCACACACGCACACACACACACACACACACACGCGCCTCACTATGTGCGTCTACGTAGGTTGTAAGTGGCAAGACAGGACTGGCGCTTAGACGCACCTGCGTTTAGCCAGACTCTCACCACGCCCCTATCACCTCCACCAATCGTCTCCGTCTGTCACTCAGGTGAGTGGACGAGTAGGACCGTCAAATAGTCATTTGCTGGTTTGACAGTGTCAGTGTCAATGTTAATGACACTGTGAGATGCAGCTACAGTAGGCCACTGTAGTTTAGTTTGCACTTGCTTTTTCTGCCAAATATAATTTAATCTTTTATTATAAACTTTTGCATTAGTTTACCTACCATTACTTATATATGTTTAATCTAGAAAGATTTATATGGCTAATGTCCATGTAAGACACCTTTATTCTATATGGTTCCAGTTTAGTGAGTGTTGCAGCGGTTTTTGTCCTTGCCCCCAAAAGCTCTAATTTGTTGAGAAGCATATTTCAAGCCAGTACTGATCAACACCCTGCTCCTTCTCTGACGCATAGTTTCTCTGTATGAGTATTCCAGTGAGCACCAGGCTCATCAAATATAAATGATAAAAACAAACTGTGTTAACGTGCACTGTCAGCGTTAATGCAGTCTTGCACGTGCAATTAACAGGCTAACGTGCCCAACACGTTGAAAATTACCAATACAAAAATATCTGATGATTTACACTAGTTTGGACTCTCTAATGCCAGTGTTTAATATAGAACTTTCGTCAGTACTGAAAAAATATTTTGAAATGACCTGAGAGTCTCCAGTTGACAGTGAGGACTCTTCAGTCCATCAGACAGTCACTTCACTCCTGAATCCTGCAGGTCATTGTTACGCAGGTCCAGTTCTCTCAGACTAGAGGACTGAGAGCTGAGAACTGAGGACAGAGCTTCACAGCTTCTCTCTGACAGGTTACAGTCACTTAGTCTAAAAAGTAGACACAAATATAATTTTAAACAATGCAAATTATACAAATTCTACATATAGGACTTCACCTACAGAGCGTTCTTAGAAGCTTTGATCACAGGCAGCAGCCTTAGAAGAGCCTCCTCTGAAGCATAGAATTTCTTCAGGTCAAACACATCTAGTTCATTTCCTGATGACACCAACACGAAGACCAGCGCTGACCACTGAGTAGGAGACAGCTTATCTGTAGACAGACGTCCTGATCTCAGGTACTGTTGGATCTCCTCAACTAGAGAACAATCATTCAGTTCATTCAGACAGTGGAACAAGTTGATGCTTTTCTCTGCAGGGAGAGGCTCTGAGATCTTTTCCTTGATGTACTGAACTGTGTGTGGAACAATGTCACTTCTGCTCTGTTTCATAAGACTTAGAAGAAAACTTTGATTTGACACTAAAAGTCCCAGGAGAAAACGCAGGAAGAGGTCCAGGTGTCCATTTGGAGTCTTTAAGACCTTGACCACAGCATCTTTGTAGAACTGTGTTCCTGCATACTTTTTTGTTTTTGTTTCAGAGTCTTGGTGTGTCGATTGTTCTTCTGACAGCAGGTTGACCTCAGAGTTATTGAAGGTCAGATGGACATGAAGAGCAGCCAGAAATTCCTGAACACTCAGATGGACGAAGCAGAACATGTTGTCCTGGTACAGTCCTCTCTCCTCTTTAAAGATCTGCGTGAACACTCCTGAGTAAACTAAGGCTGCTGTGATATCGATGCCACACTCTTTTAGGTCTGACTCATAGAAGACCAGATTTCCTTCCTGCAGCTGCTCAAAAGCCAGTTTCCCAGTGACTCAATCAACTTCCTGTTCTCTGGACTCCAGAGTGGATCTGTCTCAGCTCCTTCATCATACTTGATGTTCTTCACTTTGGTCTGAACCACCAGGAAGTGGATGTACATCTCAGTCAGGGTCTTGGGCAGCTCTCCTCCCTCTCTGGTTTTCAACACATCCTCCAGAACCGTAGCAGTGATCCAGCAGAAGACTGGGATGTGGCACATGATGTGGAGGCTTTGTGACGTCTTGATGTGGGAGATGATGGTTGTGAACTGCTGCTCATCTGTGAATCTCTTCCTGAAGTACTCGTCCTTCTGTGGGTCAGTGAACCCTCTGACCTCTGTCACCATGGCAACACACCCAGGACGGATCTGATTGGCTGCTGCAGGTCGTGTGGTGATACAGAGGCGAGCAGAGGGAAGCAGGTTCCCCCTGATCAGGTTTGTCAGCAGCACATCCACTGAGGTGGACTCTGTGACATCAGTCAGGGTTTTAGTCTTGTTGAAGTCCAGAGGAAGTCGACACTCATCCAGACCGTCCAAGATGAAAACAACCAGGAACTGATTAAACCTGCAGATTTCTGCTGCTTTGGTTTCAGTGAAGAAGTGATGAACGAGTTCCACCAAGCTGAACTTTTGCTCTTTCAGCACATTCAGCTCTCTGAAGGTGAATGGAAATGTGAAGTGTATGTCCTGGTTGGCTTTGTCTTCAGCCCAGTCCAGAGTGAACTTCTGTGTTAGGACTGTTTTCCCAATTCCAGCCACTCCCTTTGTCATCACTGTTCTGATGGCTCCGTCTCTTCCAGCTGAGCCTTTAAAAATGTCTTCTGTTCTGATGGATGTTTCTGCTCTGTATTGTTTCCTGGAGGCTGTTTCGATGCGTCTGACCTCATGGTTATCGTTGACCTCTCCAGTCTCTCCCTCTGTGATGTAGAGCTCTGTGTAGATCTGGTTCAGAGGGGTTGGGTTTCCTGCTTTAGCGATGCCTTCAAACACACGTTGAAACTTCTGCTTCAAGATCCTAGATTGACAAGTAAACACTTGAATTGTAATATACAACATTAAAAATGTGAAATAATAATTAATAATTTCATTCAAACCCAATCCTCCAATACACCATTAAATGTGTAATTGTGTCTGTGATGTTAAATGTTATAAATCCTCTTACTGCTCTGCAGACAGTCAACCAGCTCCTCCTGCTTCATCCTCCTCAGGAAGTTCACTGTGATCTTTAGAAATGCGTCTCTGCTGCTCCTCCTCTGCTCTTCATCCTCACCATCCAACTCCTCCTCATCCTCCCTCTGACTCTTTAAGCATTCTGGATAATCTGGACTCAGAACCTTCTGGATCTTCTTCAGCTCCTTCTTCACAAACGTGACAATGTTTTCCTCCAGCAGCTGGAATAGAAACTATATGAATGACACATTCCAACTAAAACCATGGAACTAAACCTCAGATCCATGTTGGACACACTGACAATCCACTGGTCTAAAAAGTGCAGCATGAGATTATTGTGAACAAAACAGATGAACAGTAGTAGTTGTACATGTACAGACCATAAATATGGAGTCCAGGTGTGTTTGGTGCTGCTGGACAGACTGAGCACTGGGAACCTCTGAGTTCTGCTGTCCACTCTGTGGAGGAACCATGAAGAATGAATTGTGTGTGTCTACACTGAGAGGCACAAGGTAAAGGTTGGATGTAATCAGTGAATCAGAGACTCCCTGTAGTGGTGAAGGTTTACTGTGAGTCAGTTAGTTCTGTCTCAGCAGCTCTGAACATAAATCTCTGCCTCCATCACTAAGACTGAAGTGTTGGAACATTGAGTCTGCTGGGATCAGACTAGTTTAGTCCATTAGTATGCTTTGTCTCCTGCATTAGCAGTGATCTTTTTTTCCCTTGTTTAATGTACAGGACTGTCCTGCCTTATACAGTGATTTTTAGTTAGTTAATAGTTCTGTTTGTTCTTTTTGGTCTTAGTGGTAGAAACCTTATTCTTGAGTTAAGCGGTGATTTTAAGTAAAACTTCTTGTCTGGATTCTTTGTTTGTCTTTAATAAATTGTGAATATTGGATGAGCCCTCTTCTTGTTAGTTAGGCAGGCCACCTGAAAATCTGTCTAAACCTGCTACAAACTTTCTACAGTAACAAATAAGACCAAAATTCCTAAAAACAAAATAAATAAAAAACTGGTAAAGGTAAACCTTCAGTAAACCTTGGTTTCAACTGCAGACCCTAATGTATTCATACGGCTTATGTTCCAACAAAAAGCGGACCTTTAGAGATTTACAGCAGTGGTGGTGACAGCAGAAACTCTGAGTCCTGGTTCTCCTCACAGATTAAAGAGTCCAGTCAGTGGAGTAGGAGGTGCCTGAGCTGGGTCACTGATGCTGGGAACACTGGTACTGATTCTCTGAGATCACGACCTTTAGACTGAGCTGCTTCCTGGTTTCAAGTTTTACTCTGTGTCACTTTGGTCAAACGTGATGTTTGATGTGAAATGTTCACTTCAGTAGAACAAACATTATCTGGATTTTTGGCTTTGAACTGTTGGGGATGAACTGACACCGACTGACGGGAATGTGGACCTGACTGAACTGGTTTCATAACTAATGAAGACAAACATCATGACAGAGGAACCACAGCTTCATGTGTTCAATTTCTAAACTCTGAAATAATCCATCACTATGTTAAACAAACAGGTGGAACTGTGGAAAAGGACCCTGAAACTAGAAAGAAATAAAAACACACTGAAGCAGAACCACTGACTTGTGTTAGTCAGTCTGTCTAAGTGATGAGCAGCCACAGAGACAGCACCCGAGGTCAGAGTGACCCCGGGTCACCGTGGGTCAACGCTGTCTGCCCCATCAGAACCAGGGGCAAACACTCCCCCCAGTCGGAGGGCCGGACTGAGAGAATGGAGCTCGAGGACCCATGGTCCGTAGGGAGCCCGCTAGGAGATGCCCCCACACCCAGAGTGGGGCCCACCCCCAGTCCACCACCCCTACACGAGCGGACACCACTGTCCCGACCACATCCCCTGGCACCACATCAGGCCCGCAGCATAAGGCCAGCAATCGGTGGAGGTCAGCAGAAGAGACCACCCAGGCAGCGGATGCATGTACCCCGGGCGGAAAACCGGACCCACCCACACTCCAACCACACCACACGCATACACACTCACACAGACATAGACGCACACACACACCCACACGTACAACGTACATTGGTTAATTTTAACCAATTCTTTATTTGTTCCTAGGTATGCAATGCAGTGATTGCTCTGAATGTTAATGCACATTTTTTTAATAAAATTATGTCAGATCCGCAGCACAAGCAAGATAAAAACAGTGTAAAATGTATTTATATTATTGCAGCTAAGCTCTCAAACGTTTATTTGTATAATGTAAGCTAATGCATTGTTTTCTATTAACGAGAGTTTTCCAGGTAAGTCGTGTTATGAATATTCAAGCTGCATGGGTCATTTAGCATAAGCCTTAACATTGGCAACTGCTAGTCGCCTTGTAAATTACATGAATCAATAAATTGAAGCAAATGCGACATTACCAATGAGACACATCTTGCATCAGACAAAAAAGCCAATTTAAAAAAAAGTACAAAAAAGGTATGCGTTTCCACACAGAGGTGTGGATGAGCAGCCTTGCTTGCGAGACACCCGTAAAACAGGCCTTTTACTGATTAAGAGTGAAAACTACACATTGACAGGGGCAATGTGGACGATCTACAGGGTTTTATGGAATGAAAATTGAGACCTTACGGAGAAATTGAAGTCCAATTTTCTTGTGAAAAGCTGTATGATCATGGCCCTAAAATATTATTGAAAGTAATGCAACATCACTATAACCTCATACAAATGGCTGTGCCCCAATAAGGAGATATAGACACACATTTTGGAGTAGGTTTTAAACCAGGTCACATGGATGGTATTGAAATATTACCATAATATTAACACTAAAGTATTATTAAAAAACATGCAGCATGATTATATCTCCATAAAAATGTTTGTGTCTTGTGAAGGAGATGCAGACACACGTTTTTTAATGATTAGGTCACATGGTTTGAACGCTATTGAATTATTAATTTCAAATTTACCGACGGTCCCTAAATCAACGTCTTCATGTGTGGAGCGGTGGCTGTGTAGAGAACGCGGATCGCTTGTTCAAACACGGGCCGCTTGTCCGTAGGTTGAATGTCTGTTGAATATCCAACGTTGTTCACCGCGGTGAGATCGACGCTGTGTCGAATAGGAGGTCTCGGGTTGGACATCTCTACCAGGAGGCAAAGCACAGGCATTTGTTTAGGTTGTAGAAGAAAGTGGGACAGGAAAAGACGAGAGTAAATGGCTTTTACCAGGATGAGAATAGGACACAGCAACATAAACAGTCCACTACATATACTGGGGGACCATGATGACGGGCTGTGCACGGAGTGTCCGCAGTCGGAAACAGTAGAACGTGTGATGATGCGATGTAGAATATACAGCTGTGAAAGAGAAGTAATGAGGGCGGATTTCACTAAGAGAGGAATGTGGCATGCTGACGAGCAGAGGCGATGATAGGCGGTCTGTTTTTACGTTTCTGAGAGCGTCAGGTCTGATTAAGAGGATTTGAGATTTCCTGTAGATGGCAGCAATGCAACAACTTTGGACGCCGGCTGCCGTGAAACCCCAAAGAAGAAGAAGACTAGGCGGAAATGTGTGAGAGCTGGTGTCTTTGTTCCGCCATCTTGAAAGCAAAGAGCTGCTGGATCCTGGCGACCAAGATCGAAATGGATCAGTACAAACTGGAAATGAAAGAAGAGGACGTGGACGTTTATCAATACCAGAACAAGAGTGATCCAGAACAGCAGGACCCGAGTTTAACCGAGCAGAACCGCTCTATCAGCGGAATAAAGGAGGAGCCGCAGGACCAGAGTTTAAACGAGCAGTTCCTGAATTTAACCGAGCAGGACCGGTCCATCAGCGACATAAAAGAGGAACAACAGGACCCGAGTTTAACCGAGCAGGACCGGTCCACTTGGAGGAGCAGCAGGACCCTGACCACGCTGGTCCCACAGATTTTTATTATAGTATTATAGTTTTGCTGTAAGAAGCACCTTTTGACTGAAGGGTCAATCTCCTGATGCTCGGTGTCAATCTCCTGATGCCCATTGTAGCTGCTCTGTGCATATTACTGATTAGCTCATTACACTGTTTGATTGTTTAGTAATTAATCATACGCTTCCTCTGAATCCGTTAAAAATAAAAGAACCAATCCAAATTTTTTGCTTTAATAGCACAATTTTTGCTTTTGAATGGGTAATTGCGACTGGTTATTGCGGCTGTTTTACAGTTTAGCTATTAAGCATACACACCACCTCCGAATCCTTTAAAAATAAAAGCCCCTTTTCTAGATCTTTAGCTCAAAATAGCAATATTTCTGTGTTCAGCTGGTATATTGTGAATAGTTTTTTTTTTTTAATCCAGCAGTTCAACAAGCAGCATGTATTAGGCTGTATGCCATATTGTGATGGCAGGCTTTGCTTTTACAAGGTGTTGAGTGTCCCACTACATGGTTAGTGGGACACTCAAGCAAGGAAGGAAGGAAACAGGAGCTCAGTGTATAAATGAAGTCCCCCAGCAGTCTATGTCTATTACAGCTTAACTAAGAGATGGTTCCTGTGACTAACCATCATTGCCAGTGCCATCTCTAACTATAAGCTTTATCAAAAAGTATGGTTTTAAACCTGATCTTAAAGGTGGAGAGTCTGTCAGCTTCTGGAACCTGAACAGGGATCTGGTTCCACAGGAGAGGCTTGGTAGCTAAAAGCTCTGCCTCCCATTCTACGTCTAATTTTGTAGTAGTTAGTTTTATTTTTGAAAGAAGTTTTAGGATATCAAACTTTGAATTTTGACTAGTTGTTCTGGTTCATTTGGTTCCAAAGACATATATAGCTAAGTATTAACTGTATAACAATGAAAATTTATAGAATGCTTCCTAATAATCTTACCTAGAAGAGACATGTATAGGCTGAACAGAATTAAACCAAGCACAGAACCCTGTGGTACTCCATAGCTAATCTTTGCATGTGGAGAATTTGTCATTAACATGAACAAACTGGAATCTGTTCAACAAATAGGATTTAAACCGTCCCAGTGCTGTTCCCTTAATTCTGCTGATATATTCTAATCTGTCTTTACAATTGATCACAACATTCTATTAGAGAGCAGACCATTGTCTGAAGCTAAGATCATCAATGTCTCTAAGCAGAGCTGTTTCTGTGCTATGATATTTTCTAAATCCTAACAAAAAATCTTTGTACAGATTTTTTTTACTCAGGCGGTCAAATAATTGTTTAGCTATAAGTTTTTTCATGAATTCAAAATGTTGCCTAGTTCTCCAGAGTCCAGAGTAGGTTTTTTTTTTCCATTAAAGGTTTGACCAAAGCGACCTTTTTAAAGGCCTGTTACATAGTCTATTAGTAAAGATTGGTTGATTTGATTTAATATGGACAAGCTGATTAAAGGTAGATCTTGGCATTGGGTCTAAAAGACAAGTGGACGACTTGGAAGAGTTAATTATTGAAATTAACTCCATATAAGTTACGGGGGTAAAGCTCTCTAGCTAAGACACAGGACTTGGTCAATTTAAACTTGATGGATGGATAGTGATTTCTGCCATTTGGAAGAAAACGCTGATCTCTTGATCTCTAATGGTGATATTTTTATTAGTAAAGTAGTTGCTGCGTTGCTGCAGAGATTTAAGGGGGTAGTAGGTTCAACACACCTATGCCTTAGTCAGCCTAGCCACAGTGCTGAAAAGGAACCTGGGGTTGTTTTTGTTGTCCTCAATTAAGGATGAATAATACGTCTTTCTAGCAGCACAAAGTGTTTTTTTATATATTATTAGACTTTCCTTCCATGCTATGCAGTTTACATTTATTTTGTTGGAATGCCACTGCCTTTCTAGGTTTCGGGTCCTGTGCTTAAGGCTGCAAATCTAATCATCAAATCATGGAGTTATACCATGGAGCAAACCTCCTGTGATTCACTGACTACCTTTTGAGTGCAACCACTGTGTCAGCAAACATGGTTTTGGGGAAAAACTATTAAATTATCAATTTTAACCTCATACGACAAGATGAAGGGTATGATATAAAATGGTGGTTGGGTTGTGGGTCTAAACTAGCCACAACATTGTTCACATGCAAAGAGATGGGAAAAACAAAAGCACAATAAGCCAAAAACCTTTTTACTTGCATTGAAATTTGACACATGAAAATCATACTGCAGACAAGAAATTTCCATATAAGGAGAAAACACTTGATTGGTTTGTACAAGCATATGTGTAAAGCATCATGAACTGTCCAACCCTAAGACTGCTTGCCTTTTTTTGGCCTTTCAGTTGTCCCAGAAAAAGTCAGCTGGCCCCAACCCCTTCCTGTTTCTATGTCTGATATAGGGTGCAGGTTCAGCAAAGTATATCATGTTCCTGTTTCTGACGGGATTACCTACTATGAACCCGTTAAAACGTTTTGTAACCAATACGTTTTTTCTGGGGGTCTTCTGGAAAATGGAATAGCTACATTCAGATGAATTTATCTCTGCAACCACTGTCTATTTGAAATAAAATTTGTAATAATGTAGGGAACATATAGGGGACACTTGTGTGCTGTGATGAGGTGTACAAATTTGTTGTGTTACATATGCAATGCCTATAACTAATAAAAGTAACACTTTTTAGTTCTATCCAAAGAAAATGCACTTTCAGGATGAATGTCTTTTATTAGTGAACATTGTCCTGCTTCACTTTATAAAAACACACATATAACAATTTGAATGCAAACAGCCAGATGAGGTTCTGAGTTGACTAGTGTGGATGTCTAATGTTTGTCCAATACTATAGAAACTAAAATAGCAATAAAAGTGACCAATATATCCAAATAATGATTATGTATACTTTTCTGACTAAATATGAGCAGTTTACAGCTAATCACCAGTGTGTCAAATCTTTTACATATGTCCACCAGAAGGCAGGGGGTGGGGGTGTCTGTTCAGCTATATCTCTGCCTAGCAACAACTGACTTTGGTCAATGAGGTGCCATTTTTCTCATTAGAAGTTATGCAATTGACCCAAAAACACCAACCTGGGATTTACAGCACTGTCTGCCAGTGAGAGTCTCCCAACACGTTTATGGTCTTGGTGCAATAGAAAACTTAACAAGATGGCAGACCAATAAATAAATTCAGACAAGATCTGTGGGAGGGCTACAAAGTCACAGAGTGACTAGGTATCTTCCCAGGATGTAGGAATAACAAAAAATGGCATTGGTTCGTCAGTGTGTTTAGTAAAAACGACACTTAAATAGTTTTGTAGCCCAGATTCTGCTGTTTGAGATGTGCATTGTTGGCCTTGATGTTAAAATGTGCCATTAAATGCATTTTGATAGTCCTTGTGGTTGCAGAAATGTGCTTATTTTAATATGGCTATACCAAAAACTAGATAGTCCCAGGATGTAATAGGTAGGGTGATTTTCACAAAATGCTGAAAATCAGTGCAAATGTTGCCATTTGCACAAAATGCCAGGACTTACAGGACTGTAACCTTACTGGTAATAATGCTGTCTATTGAACAGTCTCCTAACTTTCTCTCTTTCTGTATCTGTCACTTTAGGAACACAAAGGAAGAAAAGCTTCAAGGATTTATCTTTGTCAGAAATGTAGCCAGGCCTTCACCAGACTATCAGACCTAAAGAATCATCAGAAGGTCACCCTGAAGAGAAACCATACAGCTCTGACCAGGGTGGCAAAACTTGCTATATGAAGAGTAACTTAAGGACCCATCATCAAATTTCTACTCGAAAAAGACCGTACTCCTGCACCAAATGTGGTGCAGCATTCCACAAGTCAAAGGATTTGAAAATTCACCGTTGTGTTCAGGCTTTAAAGAAACGTCACTCATGTGAACAGTGTGGAAAATCATTCTCTTACAAAAGAGGTTTACTGGCACACAAACATCTTCACACTGGAGAGAAGCTTCACTCAAGTGAACAGTGTGGAAAAGCATTTTCTAACAGAAGTAGTTTATTGACACACAAACGTATTCACACTGGAGAGAAACCTTATTCATGTGAACAGTGTGGAAAAGCTTTCTCTCAACGCTGGCATTTACTGAAACACCAACGTATGCACACTGGAGAGAAGCCTTATTCATGTGAACACTGTGAAAAAGCATTTTCTAACAGTAGTAGTTTACTGACACACAAACATATTCACACTGGAGAGAAACCTTATTCATGTCAACAGTGCGGAAGATCATTTCCCAGCTCACTCATTTACGGACACATCAACGTATTCACACAAGAGAGAAACCTCACACAAAAGACAATCCTTACTCATGTGAACAGTGTGGAAAAGCTTTTTCTCACCACAGCCTTTTACTGACACACCAACATCTTCACAGTCGAGAGAAATGTCACTCATGTGAACAGTGTGGGAAAGCTTCCTCTCATAGCAACAGTTTACAGCCACACCAACATGTTCACACTGGAGGAAAACTTCACTCATGTGAACAGTGTGGGAAAGCATTCTCTCGGCTCAGTAATTTACAGAGACACCAACGTATTCACACAGGAGAGAAACCTCACTTATGTGAACTCTGTGGAAAAGCTTTCTCTCAAAACAGCACTTTACTGAAACACCAACATGTTCATACTAGAGAGAAACCTCACTCATGTCAACAATGTGGAAAAGTGTTTTCTCTGCTCAGTCAATTACGGTCACACCAACGTACTCACACAGGAGAGAAACCTCATTCATGTGAACAATGTGGAAAAGCGTTCTCTCGGCTCAGTTCTTTACGGACACACCACCGTATCCACACCGGAGAAAAACCTTATTCATGTGAACTGTGTGGAAAAGCTTTCTCTCAAAACAGTGCTTTTCATCAACATCAACGCTTTCACACTGGAGAGAAACGTCACTCATGTGAACAGTGTGGAAAAGCTTTCTCTCACAAAAAAAGTTTATTGTTACACCAACATGTTCACACTGGAGAGAAGTCTAATTTATGTGAATAGTGCCAAAACTGCCATCCTTTTGGTGCAAAAGATTCATGTCTTTTCTGTGCTATGGAGTATTACATCTTAAAGCTAAAAAGTGTTAGTCTCTTTATTTACTTTTTGGTGTCCAGATTAATTCATGACTATTTGAAGTTAAATGGTATTGACATGCATCTTACTGAGTTTTATTAAAAAGTATTAAAAGCAATTCACCATGTGACGATGCTTAATTGATCATATATATCAGAACTACATGAGACATTAATTACCACATGCCTTCTCTTTTGTAATAGAAGTCATTTGAATCTCCATATTAGATTGAAAAGTGTATATAATTTCTGTAGTGTAATTTTGAAGTGGTGTTTTTTATATATATAATTATATTAGAGCCTAATAGCAACAGGCTTCTTTTGTGTCTTTCTGTGTCTGCTGCGAGTAATGTTAACAGGTCTAGGTGAATGTCCTATAATTGTTGTATTTTGGCAAAATTGTTGACAAAAATATTTAAGATGGACTCCAGGAAACCTTTGAGTAAAGAGTTATTATGAATTGCTCATATTGGACAGTACGTGGTCTACTCCAAAAGTTAGAACGGAACCAGATGTCTAGCTGACGTAGAGATTGCGTGGCTGTATATAACTAAATGCTTTGTGCTTGTTTGTGTTGTTTCTGTTATTAAAAATGTTAGGTAGACATTGTTTAAGTGGAAAAATGAAAACATTGGATGGTGACTTACTCCTCTAAGTGGAGGAGAAATTATCGACAATTTATATGGTGTCCCTCAGTGGATAGTTTCGGTCACTTAGGCACAGTAATTATTGTTTAAAGCTAATTGACTGTCTTACTCAAAGGCTGCAAATAATCTGGCCCAGGGTATCGACACATAAGTAGATCAGCGAAATTCTGAGAGTAGAGGTAAATTAAATGTTAAAAAATTCATGCACCATACAGTAGAGCAGTTTTGCTGACAGCTCATTTTGCATGGCTCACAGTGGAATCTGTCTCTATAAATGTTTCTTGTGCTCAGTAAATTACTGATCAATATTTACCTAGGAATATGTTAAGACTGTTCATTGAGTTTGAGTGAAAAAGGAAAATCTGAAAGTTTACATTAGGCTTGGGGCGGATCAATCCAAGCGTAGATTTTGGCCTGATAAGAGATAATGAACCTTATTAAATTGCTTTTTTTTTATATGACCTATAAAGATGTGTTAAAAAAAGAAACGTGGTATAATCAAGGTGAGCTCAAACACATTTGTATCTATATAAATATGTTTAGTATTCGTGTACATATGTAAATATCTGACTTTAAATCTGGCTACTATCTAACTCCCAAATCCAAGGCAAAGGAGTCTTTCTTTGTCTGTAGACATTTATGGCCCCTTTACTCTGATAGCGACAGAGCGAGTGATACCTGCAATTTGATTGCACTAGAGAGACACTCCACTCTGCCAGAGAAAGAGACAAAAGAATAATAAAGTTGTCAATTGTGTAAACTTTGCATTATACCTTTTTGGTGTATGTTCTGACCTCCTGGTTTTTCATTTGCCATTATCTTTTTTTTGTTATTAAAATAAATTACACAAAAGACAACACTCTCTTCAGCTTCACTGGAAAATTTCCACCAAATTTCTTGGCATCCCAAAAAGGATTATACTACAAGTCATCTAGATGGTCAACAATAGTCCTGTGTCCAAACCTCTACAGACAATTAATGGCATCCATCAAACTCAAATGACATATATTTGCTCGAAGAAAAAAAATTCTTAATTAGGTTAAAACATCTGCTGTGGTTTGCTAAGGGTTGACTTGTGGAACTGAGTTACAGATCCCCCTGGGTGAATGAGGAAATATTACAGATACCTGATTGATATCCACACTGAGAGTGGAGGACAAGAAGAAAAATGGGTGTTCACCACCAGACAGCAGCCAACTAATGACACAACAATATGGCAATAAGTTTGTCTCATGAGTAGAAAGCAGGTTATGGATTCCCAACAGTTGGATCAGTCAGTGTAAAAGATGTACAACCATTAAAAGAGATATTACAGAAAAAAGAAAAACGGATTTGAAAAAGTAGAACTTTAAAAAGAAAAATCTTACAGTACATTGAATTAAACAAAAATATCTTGACTACTGAATTAAAGAGGCAGAATGCAGAGAAGTATTAAAATATCAAAAGGAACTAGGAGGAAGTCAAAATTAAAATAGAAACGTAACCGGTCGAAAAGATAACAATTCTGCATTTCAGTCCATATACAGTGTATATGACTAAAATTATCACATGCAGACGAAAACCGGATTAATCCATGGATGACTTTGTTCATTGTCTCACCACCGCATACAATACGCATGGGGGAGTTCACCATCCCACGGAGGGAGTCATGGGGCTCTCTTCCTACAAAAGTTAATTATGCAAGCTCATCATGAAGGAACTACTCTCTGAAGTATCAGAGGCTGTGAAACAATCATACATTAGATGGAAAGAGGAAGCGTGCCGTTCTAATCTTAGTCATGTCCGCATGCTCATAACACTCTTCAGCAGAGAAAAAACAACAGAGAAAAAGAAACCAGTTTAAACTACATCTGCTTGGAGATATTCTCTCCCACACATTGGTCGTAACAATAACAACAAATAGAACCACGGGCAGACATTGTGGCCCGTGGTCAGGCTCCAGCTGAGAGGACATTCATGTCAGACTGACAGTGAAAGAAAAAAAGTAACGGACCCTCCTCACGCAACGTAGAATGTACCGCATATATACACATATATGTTCATAATATATAAAACCATCTTTAATTACACTAAAGAAAATACTACAATTAACTCAAATATGTCCAGTCAGTGGTAATGACTCCCTTTATCTTTTCAGGGTGGTTCATCTCCTCAGGTTTTTACCACGAGTATTGCTTTGTTAATACACCTTTGAACTTGAGTCAGGCTCAGAACTACTGCAGAACCACATACACAGACCTGGCAACTATTGAAAACAACACAGAAATGAACCGAAACAGAAATGAAAAGTTATCGGCATCTTATCTGGTAGCAACTCCCAAGTCTGGATAGGTCTGCAGGCTGGGCCCCTTTATGGCAATACGTATTACATTAAAGACAAGTTTGTAGCTTGACAGAACCTAAACAAAAATGAACCATATCTACCATATCGTTTTGGCTTTAATTTTCAACCAACGGAGCACGGTAGTTTCATAACATCCATTTGTCTGTGTTCATGGTGAGAATACATGAAAACATCTTCTACAACCGATGTTCTGAAATTCGATAGATGCTATAGAAAATAAGTATAGTTTATTCTACACGTGTGAAAAAGATTTCCTGAAATCTCATCATGGGCATCTTGTTATTGTCCATTTACAAGTGAAATCTAACTCCACTGCTACAATGTTCCACCGCTATGTGCTTGGATTTACAACGTGAAAGGACGAGTGTCATTGTTGGTCTCATCGAAGGAAGCAATAAGAGACATCAACAATACAATAAGACAGTTTCAGATCCTTCTCAAATGTGGCGAAGCTTTGTTTATTTACAAAAAAACTAGTTCAAATATTGTTTGCACTGAAGCGTCACCAATTTTAACAAATGTGCAATAAAAAATATAAACAGAAAACGCTTGAAAGCGTTTCCGTTTTATATTCCGTTTATTTCGTTATTACTCCTTTCACCTGTAGCACATAAAGTCATTGCAGAGCTACAGCCACGTTCTTACAAAGTTAACCAGATGTTTATTTCGTTATTCCCTCTTTCATGTCCGTCTGTTGAATGAAAGTGGGCGTGGTCATCCACAGAATCGTTTTTATTCCCCAGGTTTGAACAGGGCAAACAGATACGTAACAGATTGCAGTCAGCTGTAGGCGCTCCAAATGAATTTTCATGTTGCTACGGGCATGGTCCAGGTACAGTAATTTATGTGTAGCAGGCGTCACCTGGTGAGTGACGTGAGCGCCTCCCTGATTGGGAGGGGAGGGGATAAAAGTTTGCAGGTGTTCCCTGTACTGGTGGTTCTTAAAGGACGCTGGTGTCGGTGGGAGCGTGAGTGAGAGCTGCACAGGGTGAGGGATTTATGGATTTGAGCGCTAGCAGTGTTATGGTTTTATCAAATTGAAGTCTTGTTGTTTTTGTGTTGTAGTGTCGCTGGTGCTGCGGGGCGGCCACGCAGTCAGTGGGGTGGCGTCCAAAGCAGAGACGCGCAACGATCGTGTATACGATAATTGACAGGGCAGGTACTTATAACTAGAGGGGTTTTAAAGTAGCTAGTAAAGTTGCATGGCCTGTTGTCATATGCGGGAGCATATTCTGTAAGGGTGGACTAACCACATTTTTTCTATTATTATTTTAGTTTGTTTAGTTTGTTTGCCATTTCCCTAGCCGTCCCCTGTATCTGTAGACTGGCCCGTTGATCGTGCTGAAAGGCCGATCAGGGAGTGTATTTAATCACGCGTGAATTATATTATTATATTGCGGTGCCTTAATCCTTAGCATGACAGTGTGTGCGGTGTTCCACTAAGGGCTTTGCGAACCCTTCAGCACAGGGAGCAACGGTGCCAGGGACTGTCAGATGTCTGGGGATGTGTGACAGGGGGACGTCGCTGTCTTTTAAGAAAACTAATAAAGTCTGCACTATTTAATCTACACCTGACTACATGCCATTATTTATAGTGAGTGAAGGGGGGTCGATTGAGGTGTGGGCAACATTCACAAGAAACTTTTGTTTGCAGATTGCACATATATGCAGGAGCTCTCATTGAATCCGACTGAAATTCTTCAGATTTGGTCAAATGTCCACTTGAAGGTCAAGGTCACTGTGACCTGATGTGTTTTTAAAACTTTATTGTTGTATAATCAAAATTCTAATTCAAATCTGAAAAACAACATCTATTTAAACTCCTACAAAATATAATTATGTTAATAGTCTGGACAGTCATGTGAGTAGCAGCAGCATGGTTGATGAACTCTGAGTCATTTATGCTTCTGCTGTTTTTGAACATTGTAACTTTCATATTTGAAATTTCACTTTTTGTTTTTTTGTTTTCATTTGTGTCCTTTTGAAGAGAAAAATCATCAGCAAATATATTTGGATGTAGTACAAACACTACAACACTGTTTACCAACAGTAGTTTGTGTTAGCTGACCATTTAAGTAAAGAACCTTCATTACTGTTCAGTGTATTTCCTGTAATACTGCAAGTGCAAGTTGTCTTTTAGTTGGAAATCCACCTTGTGAGAGTCGAAACAGACAAAAACAGATAAGGTAAAACTGGATGACTTAAAAATGTATGCCTGAACAGTAACTGTTTAAATCCGTTTAAACTTTTATCCCACGCGTGGTACTAATAGCACAGCAGCGCCATCTAGTGTTTGATTCGTTGTCATATGTCTAAAAAAATAATATCAATTTCTCCTTGATTCCCCTGATCCTCCTCGAACTAAAAGCTAAGGATACAACCTGTTGTGGACTGAAAAACCTGTAGAATTATCAGAATTATTTCACAAAACAGTAGTTCACAACTATAAAGTACATTAACTAAAACTAAACTAATCTCTGTCCTCCAGCCTCCATTAGAGGGCAAGTTCTGTTTTTTTTTTTTCATTTAAACCCCATTATCAGAATCAGAAATCAGAAATCAGAATTCCTCATACAGAACAAGTAATTTGACTTGGTGTTGGCAGGTGGTGCATCTCAGCATAAAAAAGTACAGACAGTACAACATGCAACATGACATGGTACTTGAATAGTGCAATTTTTTGCTCCCACTTAAAGGTCCTGCCTGATGATGGAGCCCAGGAAGCAGAAAGACTCCACAGAGGTCATCGGAGTGTCACAGAGGATCACAGGGGGGACGGGTGCTGGGTCCTTTTTGAAGTCCACTGTCATCTCCACTGTCTTTAGAGCATTGAGCTCCAGGTTGTTGCATGTTGCGCTGCACCGTGATACCAGATTGTCTATCTCACTCCTGTAGGCTGACTCATGACGGTGGTGTCGTCAGCAAACTTCAGTTTGACAGACTGGTGTCCAGATGAGATGTCCTCTTTGATGGAGAGGGGTGTGAGGGGGGTAGGGGATGCTGAGGTGTGAAGCTGTGTGGATGGATCTGGTGGGGGTGTGGGGGGAAGGTTTGTTTCTGCACAATGGCTGAGGGGGGAAGGTGTTAGGACTGTCTGCTGCCTGCTCAATGCCGCAGTAGAATGTATTGAGGTCATTGGCCAGACGCAGGTCGTTCAGACAGTAGAGGCCTCTGGGCTTGTAGTTTATGATTGTCTTGAGCCCTTTCCAGACAGAAGCAGAGTCATGGTGTGAGAACTGCTGTTCCATTCTCTCACCATGGGCTGATTTAGCTTTACTCACCTCTTTGCTAAATCCGTGCGTGGCCTCTTTGTATTTGTCTCTGTCCCCACCTCTGAATGCAGCTTCTTTCTCTGACCTCAGCTGTGAACCAGGGTTTGTCATTGTTGGAGCTCACCCTGGTGCGTGTTGGAATGACGCTGTCATCACAGAAGGTGATGTAGGACATCAGTGTGTACTTGTCCAAGCTGATCTGCATCTTATAGGTCCTCACAACCGGCTTGTAGTTTTAATTTCTGCCTGTAGCCTGGATTCAGATGCACCATGATGTGGTCGGACAGACCCAGTGCAGCGCGGGGGACGGCACGATAAGCACCGCTGATGGTGGTGTAGCAGTGGTCCAGCCCTTTTCTCTCTCTGGTCGGACATTTGATGAACCGTTTGTATTGGGGAGGTCAGATGAGAGGTTGGTTTTATTAAAGTCTCCCAGGACGATGACTACAGCGTCTGGGTTTGTCCGTTCTACGCTCAGAATCTCCTCAGTCCTGTGGTCGGATGTAAACGGGGAACGAGGAAGAATGAGGAGAACTCGCGGGGGAGTAGATCGACTTGCAGTTGATGGTGAAGGTCTCTGGGGAAGTTCGAAGAACAAAGTTGAGAAACTTCTGAAACATCGGTGCAACAGCCGCTGTTGATGTAAAACCTCAGCGCGTCTGTCCGCTCAGTGCAGTTGGAATCCCCGGAGCTGTAGCGCAGCGTCCGGTATGAGGTCGCACAGCCACGTCTCCGTAAAATAAAATGCACTAAATAGACATCAAATTAATCAATAGAGTCTTGGCTTTAATGTTGTATAAATGTCTTTCACATACACCAAACACACACATAAACTAAAATACGCCACTGTCTGTGTTTGGCTCATTCTCATTGGCTACCAGGGCTGGGTAACTCTAATACTGATAAAATAATTCATTTCTTCCTTTTGTAGGTAATATTTGCCGGTCCTGTATCATCACAGATACTCTTGGAAGCGACAACCATCTTGTTTTGTCAGCCACTAACAGCAGATGATGAAAAGAAGAGGGTTTGGGCTAAATGAAGAATCTCTGGCTTTCTAACAACTGTCTGCTTTGATTCAAAATAAAAAAAGCTGCTAAACGACTTACAAACAATGTATTTTTTCAAACACACTGTTTAAATATAACTTTTTGTTAAAAATGTAAAGCAATGTCTGAATGTTTGTCTGTTAGATTCAGTTGTGCTTCTTTCTTGCATCTGGCTGTTACAGGATGCAGGGCCAAACTCGTTCTCCTGCATATGGCATAACTCGTCTGCACTGAACTCTGACTCATACAACTAAGCACAAATATCAGACTTTGCGTGCTAAAGTACTTGCTGTCTTCTAAATAATCTGCAGCAGGACCTCTGGCCACTGAATATTAGTGCTGTACAGGTATGCGAGGAAAAACAGAGGCTGGCCCCGCCCCCTCTCTGCTCGACCGTTGCATGGGCAGGTACAGAGGAAACCAGGAAACACTGGTTGTGAGCCCAAGGCAAAAAAGCCTCTGTCCTTTTTCAGAGGCTTTTTGCAGAGGAATAAATGATGATGTTCCTGCATAGATAATATGGAGGGTACGGAGTGTTTCTTCATTCTTAAATACTACCCAACATCATTTGGTCAACCCCCACTGAAAATCCGTGAAGTATTGCTTTAAGTTCACTTTTATGTATACTAAGAAATATCCAACCAAAGTATAATCACGTGATCAAGTATTCTTGGTTTATACGTACAAGTATAAAAAGAGGTTAAATGTTTTTTGTCTATATTTGTAATTATACTCAAGTATACTTGACTTAATCTGACAAGTATACAGAAAAGTATAAATGTGTTAGATGAATAAGTTATGTGTTACCTGAATGTGTAAGCCCGGAATACTATCATGGCAAATCCATAATGCAAGCATGCATAGTGTAAGTGAACCTGAGTTTGCACAAAGTCAGAGATTTTGTACATAATTGGTACGTGCACTTTTAAAGTGTACTAATAGTACCTAAAGTATTTAGGGGTTGGTTAGCTCATGTGGTCAGACCACTGTGTTGATAATGTTCAATCCTCATGTCCGTTCAGGTCTATAAATGCGCAAGAAGAATAAGGTGCCTCATAAGGAGAGCACGGCTTGGGAAGCAGAAAATTCCAGGTTCAAACAGTTACTTCATACTTGCTCCCCCTGCTACACTATAAACTACAGGTGTACTAATAGTAGCCTGTATTAAGTACACTAATAGTTTAGTTGTTCAGTACAGTTAGTAGTCTAGAAGTACATAATTAGTACATGCTAAATAAAGTTTCTTTAGAGTGAATTTTATTTCAGTAAATAGTAGTAGTAGTATAAAACATGACTAATTCTATGCCTAAAGTTTACTATTCATACATTTACATTTAAAATATACTTCAAGTGAACTTTTTACTGGAAAGTGGGCAAACTTAGTCCCAAGAAGTATTAAAAGAGTAAAATCATAGGGATACAGATTTACATACAGTAAGTATACTTAATCTGTAACTAACTAACAAAATTTGCATCTCTGTCCAGCTTCAATCCTTCTAAGTAGAGATTTGATAAGCAAATCAGCAGAGACACAATGTGGAATGAAATGCAGGTCAAGGACGCAGTAAACGTGTTTATCTGAGGGGGAAACTACTGCATCAGATGTCACACAGTAAAATTCACTGTACATGATGACAGCCTGTCTATTGGAGTCCACACATTCAGTGCCTGTAACAAGTCAGAACCTGATGTGTATAATGACATTTGCTGAAACCTTCTCTGTGCGGGAAGCCATGAAGAACCTACAACTTTACTAGATTCTTTACCTGCCTTTACTCAGAAACAACCTTTTTTAGTTAACTGATTTGCTGCTGCCATTGGATGATAAGGATGCTAACGTGTTACACTTGGGTGGGTGGCTGCTCTTGAGATCTTATCTCACTCTAATTCTGCATTTTAATGTTTGGAAACCTAATCAAAACACTTTGATTACTTACTGCATTAGGAGTGTTATCCTTTAATAGAATTACAGAGGTTAATGATAAAATAGTATACAATTTTCACAGCTCCACATTGATAGTGAATGTTAGCAAATAAATATTGAGAGAAGCCTTCTCTTAGTACATAAAGTCTTGACTTGGGGCTTCTAACTTTTCAATTTCAAACTTTAAGTCACACAAAGTGTACTTAAAATATGTCTATATATGTCATATCACATTAATTTGTTGTTCCCACATATTTTAAGATACAGTATATTTTAGGAATAACATTTTTGAAACATAAAAAATACTAAATTCTGTTTATCTTTATTATGTGTGTGAGTGGAGGAAATCTTGATGTCCAAACATCTGTGTTGGAGGAGACATTTGTCATCAAGGAGTGTCTGTGTGACGGATCTTACATTTGTTTAAGCAGGGTGACTCAGAGCTTAAAGTGGCAAATCTGGATGTTGACTGGGGACAAACATTTTCATAAAGTCACTCTTTATAACAGCTTTTTAAGAGAACAGTAGATCAGCCTAAAGACGATACGTATAGTTTAATGTCAGCATCTGCCAGAGCAGCATGAAGACCAGCGGGCTGTTATTTGGTGTCCTGTGTCTCTCAGGTTAGTGAAATGTTTAATAACGTCTGATTGTCTTCATACCAAAGCATCCTGATCATTGATGTTGTGCTTTCAGGGTGTCTCATTTTCTCTACATGCTTCATCCATAAGTATCACTTCATCAATATCAATTCAACTTGGAATCAAGCTCAGACCTACTGCAAAACCAATTACATAGACCTGGCCACAATTAACAACATTACAGAAGTAAATCAGTTTATCAGCACAGTTTCGTCTGCTGGTTACAATTCTAAGGCTTGGATTGGAATTTATATCAAGCTTTATGGTAATTGGACATATGCATACTCAGCTCAATATTTAAACTGGAGGACGCCACAAGGAAGCGAGACATTCATACAGGGGACCTGGTGTGGGTACATCAGTTCGAATGCATTCTGGTATGAAAACTGCACAGCAGAGCATCCATTTATCTGTGATAATGGTAAGGACAGGATTTTTGAATATAGAGCCACTCTTTCATGTTATATCTGTTTGTTATTTTACAAAGTTCCAAGAGTGTGAAGTGAAAGGTTTTGATTAACTTAACCTTATTTTCACACTAACTGCAGGGACCCAGAAGACTTTTGTTAATGTGCCAATGGATTATTTGAACGCTTGGAGCTACTGTAAAGGAAACCTTACAGACCTAACGTCACCATTTGCCTCATCAGTTAATGTTTGGTTCACTAATGTAAATGCCTTGGTCCCAAGTGGACAACAAGTGTGGTTCGGGTGGATTGGCTTTAAACATTTCTTCTGGTCCGATTTAAGCCCCGTCTCGTTCAATTACTGGAACGAGTTACCACAATTATTTGATAGCATGGGTGTGCTGCGAGGTGCTGCAGATTTGCAGAGGTCTGGAATATGGAGCTTTCTGTCTACTAAGTTGCTACCATTTGTCTGCTACACGGAGCAAGTTCCAGAGGACACTATAAAAGGTACTTTGCTAAAGTTTAGAGATCAGAAAACTAAAACCGAAGCAAACTTAATGTTTTTTGGCTTTGTTTTTTCCTAAGTGCTTAAGCTGAGGGTGAGCTCCTCTACAGATGTCAATGACTTTGCTCTGGAAGCAAACATTCTGTCACAGGTAAATCAGTTACTGATTTATTACTTTTTTTCCGCAGTTTTCTTTTTCTCAGACCTCTGCAGAGGAGAGAACATCACAGTGACCAAATATGGGTGTGTTATGAATTTTGCATCAGAGATGTCTGCATTGAAAGAACATTCAAACAGAAACATGCAAAGTAGCACATCCGATCACTTTACATTGTATTGTCTAATTACTGGTACAGGCTTAGAGATGATTCAGGTCATACTTCATCATACTTCATAGGTCATAGTACAGTGTTACAGAATTAAATTTACTTTAAGTAAGACTTTTGTAAGACTAATAAATGTTTGTCTTTTATTATTTACAGGTACATGTGTATTCATGTAGTTATGTATAGTTGCATACTTTCTGTACCTTCTGTGTTTCACAGCTCCAGATGAAATTTATGAAACAAGGACTGAGTGGAGCTTCCCTGAAGTGGAGAAAACAGCCTGATGGGAAAATCTTCCTAAAGAAGGGAAACAGTGGCATCTCATACAAACATGAATGTCAGGTTAACTGTTAACATATCATAGACCTATTTGTAGATATCATGTACGTTAGTGAAAGTGCATTTTTCTTCAGACAGAACTGAAAAATACGACTTTTTTGTTATTCATAAGCATTGCATCAGTAACACTAACACTAATAAAATACCTTAAATCACAGCACAGTGTCCCCTACATTAGGGCACTATATGAAGTTGAATAGACTTTGTGATTGCAGAGATAAATTCATTTGACTGTAGCTATGCCATTTTCCAGAAAACCCTCAGAAAAAAGGCATGGGGCTGAAAAGGCTAGCAGAGCTATTGTTTCACTTGTTTTTTTTATTATTCATCCTTCATCATCTATCTATTTAGTTGTATGAAAAACTCTTGGTACTATGGTGCTTCACTATGCTGAAGGCATGTTGTATTTGGTCGTATTCCATTTTAATTATCCATAAGCAACTGAATAGTCTTAATTGTGTTTTATTTATGTCAATAAAATATTTGCATGTTACTATGACTTTGTGTATGTTTGTTAAAGTAATTGCAAAAATGAAGTACAGTTTGTATTAATAACATAATTAATGTTACTTCCAGTTTTGTCTCATCCTTATTTTTGTGACTTTTCCACCTGTGTTGTATTTCTTTTCACTATTTATTCCTTCAGCTTTTTCCCCTTCCTTGTCACCAGTTGCAGCTCCGATGTCACAAAAATATTCATTAACCGTTAAGGAACTGATCAGTCATAATGACTTTACATGTGAACAGGAGGGATTAAACTGTTGCAAACAGTGACGTCAAAACTGAGATTGTTGCTAAGTAACCAGGGGATTTTCTGCCCTCTGGTGGTTGTGTTGACTCAAACAAAGCCACAAACCGTTTCTGAAGAAACTCAAATTTCACATAAAACAACAAACACAACTAAAAGATGCAAAAAGTGGTGCAGTGGGTAGCAGTCCGCGTTTGGAGTTTGCATGTTCTCCTTTTCCTGTTCTCACCTTCCTGTTGTTGTCGCAAGGGTTCTCTCTGTGTTTTCCGGTCCAAAGACATGCGGTCAGGTTGATTGGTCACTTTGCATTGCCCGTAGATTTGTGTGAATGACTGTCTCTCTTTACTGTATGTGTGGCCCTGCGATAGACTGGTGACCTGTCCAGGGTGTACTCCGCCTCTCCCCCTGAGGTAGTTAGGATAGACTCCAGCACCCTCAGTGACCCCTATGGGGACCACCAGGTAGAAAATGGATGGATGATGTCAGAGATAAACGTGTCTGTGACTTCAGAGGAAGGGAAAAATCCCAATGTTCACTGGAAAACAACTTCACAAGTCATCAACATTTCATCCTGGAATAGCAAGAGCTTCTATCTTTAAAAGATTGGACGAGGAAGAAGTTCACAAGGAATTATTTAAAACTGGTTCAGGAAGCAACAGATTTAATATATGAATCTAAACATGAGACAGACATAAACAGACTGAATTAAGTGTTAAACAGTGCATTTTTTGGCAGAACAACACTTTAAACACACTACTGAGAATGTCACAGAGACACTGAGGAACCAGAATAACCAAACCCAAACCCAGCATAAAGAGGTTCAGTGACTGTAGTGTTGAAGGTGTGAAGGTGGATCAGTTTGTCAGAGGAGACACTGTAGAAGGTGAGAGAACCAGCAGGACAGTCCACATACACTGCTACTCTGTGAGACACAGAGGAGGAGATGGGTGTTATTCTGCTATTGTGCCAGACATAGTAACCATCATCAGAGCAGCTCAGCCTCCAGGACTGATTGTTACATCCAAACAAACTGTCTTCATCAACCTTTCTTTCAATTCCTCTGTAACTCACTGATACATAAACCCATCCTCTCCACTCAACCTCCCAGTAACAGCGACCAGTCAGACCATCACTACAAAGCAGCTGAGGACACAGATCAAATCTGTCTGGATGATCAGGATAAGACTGATTCTCCTCCACATGTGTCACCTTCCTGTTGTTGTCAGACAGTTGTAGTTTTCTGTTCACTGTGTTTGTGTCGATTGTGAGTTGACAGAAATCTGATGGAGAGAACAAGACACAATCCAGCTGCAGTTATTGATCAGTTTGATGAGGACTCATGACAGTTTGAAGATGGTTGAATGTTGCTGATCTCATTAAAAACACACTTACACTTGGTCAGACCTGGTCTCAACCATTGGGCTCCATCAGGCTCCACCCTGAAAGGAGGAGTGGGTCAGAGACATGCAGACATGGTTCTAATCCACACATTGGTTTAGGATTGTGTTCACATGGAGGCTTGTATGTAGAGATGGACATTCAGCAACAACTAAGGAACTTAATCCTTATCTTGGAATCTACAAAGCAAGAGGATTTACTTCTCAATTTTATAATCAGACACCTGCTTTTATTCTCACTCTTTCACCTTCAAAATAATGTGACACCACAGGAAGCAGGAAACTAGAGCAAAGTCAAAGAGGCTCAACTCTACATACAAGGGCTCTGTTTGTCTCTAATGTTTATGGTAAAGCTTTGATCACAAAAACCATATGACTTGTAAAGTCTGGGTAAGATACCAGATTGAAAGACTATCAAAAGCTGTGAAATTACATCTTTGTAAACATTCAATAAAAAAAGAATAGCAGAAAAAGAGTTTTTGGGCTAAGCTGAACTATTCTTTCATTAATATTATTTTTAACAGCATCTGAAGCAGACATCAATGTGGCTAACTATTAGCTTGGCTTAAAAGCTTTTATTTTGGAATCCGCTGTTTTTTTATCATCCTCATTTTTCAATGAAATGCTTTCCATTTTCACTGAAAGGTACCTCTCATACACACTACTAAAACATTTGCTCTTATACATACTACTGAAAACGTTTTAGTAGTATGTATGAAAGTATTTCACTAGTATGTATGACTATTTCACTAGTATGTATGAGAATTAAGTTTTCACTTGTGTGTGTGTGTGAGAGGGTAATTCTGAATTATGTCCTGCACAGAACCTCATACTATTTCGTCCTGTTGGTTCATTTGTGGTGTCATGTGATTTCCACCTTTGCTTTTCTCAAATTTTTTCACCTGTGATTAGTTTGGAAAATCTGTTTGATTCATGTAGTTGTGACAGGGCGGTGTAGGCCCGTCAGAAAGAGAAGATCACCAGGGGTCGGAAGATTAAAAGAAGTGTTTTAAAAATAATAGATTTATTGTATATGTAAATCATTCACCAGCGATAAAAACTAACGACTAAACAGTACACTAAAATAGGCAATGAGCAATAGAAACAATTAAATCAAATGAATTCAAACCACACCTTGCATGGGAAAACAAATATCAAAAACCAAATCACACCATGCATGAGAGAAAAACAAATAAAACAAACAAACAAAAAAAAACAAAACACGTACAAAACCAGAAAACAATGCTTTGCAAAGAAATAAAGAAAAATAAATACTGTGAACCAAAAGACAAAAAGCCCTGTTAAAACCACGATAAAATCGCTCAAGTGTGAAAACAGGAGTCAGCGTTATTAAAACCAACAAAGCCGCATCGACACAGTCATGCGGTAGCAGCAGTTGAGATTGTGAAAACCAAGGAGCCGCATTGACACGCACACACACACGCACGCACGCACGCACACGCACACACACACACACACACACACACACACACACACACACACACACACACACACACACACACACACACACACACACACACACACACACACACACACCTCGCTGCTCCGTGCGTTGTAAGTGGCAAGACAGGACTGGCGCTTAGACGCACCTGCGTTTAGCCAGACTCTCACCACGCCCCTATCACCTCCACCAATCGTTTCCGTCTGTCACTCAGGTGAGTGGACGAGTAGGACCGTCAAATAGTCATTTGCTGGTTTGACAGTGTCAGTGTCAATGTTAATGACACTGTGAGATGCAGCTACAGTAGACCACTGTAGTTTAGTTTGCACTTGCTTTTTCTGCCAAACATAATTTAATCTTTTATAATAAACTTTTGCATTAGTTTACCTACCATTGCTTATATATGTTTAATCTAGAAAGATTTATATGGCTAATGTCCATGTAAGACACCTTTATTCTATTTGGTTCCAGTTTAGTGAGTGTTGCAGCGGTTTTTGTCCTTGCCCCCAAAAGCTCTAATTTGTTGAGAAGCATATTTCAAGCCAGTACTGATCAACACCCTGCTCCTTCTCTGACGCATAGTTTCTCTGTATGAGTATTCCAGTGAGCACCAGGCTCATCAAATATAAATGATAAAAACAAACTGTGTTAACGTGCACTGTCAGCGTTAATGCAGTCTTGCACGTGCAATTAACAGGCTAACGTGCCCAACACGTTGAAAATTACCAATACAAAAATATCTGATGATTTACACTAGTTTGGACTCTCTAATGCCAGTGTTTAATATAGAACTTTCGTCAGTACTGAAAAAATATTTTGAAATGACCTGAGAGTCTCCAGTTGACAGTGAGGACTCTTCAGTCCATCACACAGTAGCTTCACTCCTGAATCCTGCAGGTCGTTGTTACTCAGGTCCAGTTCTCTCAGACTAGAGGACTGAGAGCTGAGAACTGAGGACAGAGCTTCACAGCTTCTCTCTGACAGGTTACAGCCACTTAGTCTAAAAAGTAGACACAAATATAATTTTAAACAATGCAAATGATACAAATTCTACATATAGGACTTCACCTACAGAGCGTTCTTAGAAGCTTTGACCACAGGCAGCAGCTTTAGAAGAGCCTCCTCTGAAGCATAGAATTTCTTCAGGTCAAACACATCTAGTTCATTTCCTGATGACACCAACACGAAGACCAGCGCTGACCACTGAGTAGGAGACAGCTTATCTGTAAACAGACGTCCTGATCTCAGGTACTGTTGGATCTCCTCAACTAGAGAACAATCATTCAGTTCATTCAGACAGTGGAACAAGTTGATGCTTTTCTCTGCAGGAAGAGGCTCTGAGATCTTTTCCTTGATGTACTGAACTGTGTGTGGAACAATGTCACTTCTGCTCTGTTTCATAAGACTTAGAAGAAAACTTTGATTTGACACTGAAAGTCCCAGGAGAAAACGCAGGAAGAGGTCCAGGTGTCCATTTGGAGTCTTTAAGACCTTGTCCACAGCATCTTTGTAGAACTGTGTTCCTGCATACTTTTTTGTTTTTGTTTCAGAGTCTTGGTGTGTCGATTGTTCTTCTGACAGCAGGTTGACCTCAGAGTTATTGAAGGTCAGATGGACATGAAGAGCAGCCAGAAATTCCTGAACACTCAGATGGACAAAGCAGAACACCTTGTCCTGATACAGTCCTCTCTTCTCTTTAAAGATCTGTGTGAACACTCCTGAGTAAACTAAGGCTGCTGTGATATCGATGCCACACTCTTTCAGGTCTGACTCATAGAAGATCAGATTTCCTTCCTGCAGCTGCTCAAAAGCCAGTTTTCCCAGAGACATCTTCTTGCTCCCTGGACTCCAGAGTGGATCTGTCTCAGCTCCTCCATCATACTTGATGTTCTTCACTTTGGTCTGAACCACCAGGAAGTGGATGTACATCTCAGTCAGGGTCTTGGGCAGCTCTCCTCCCTCTCTGGTTTTCAACACATCCTCCAGAACCGTAGCAGTGATCCAGCAGAAGACTGGGATGTGGCACATGATGTGGAGGCTTGGTGACGTCTTGATGTGGGAGATGATTGTTGTGGCCTGCTGCTCATCTGTGAACCTCTTCCTGAAGTACTCGTCCTTCTGTGGGTCAGTGAACCCTCTGACCTCTGTCACCAGGTCAACACATCTAGGAGGGATCTGATTGGCTGCTGCAGGTCGTGTGGTGATCCAGAGGCGAGCAGAGGGAAGCAGGTTCCCCCTGATCAGGTTTGTCAGCAGCACATCCACTGAGGTGGACTCTGTGACATCAGTCAGGGTTTTAGTCTTGTTTGAAGTCCAGAGGAAGTCGACACTCATCCAGACCGTCCAAGATGAAAACAACCTGGAACTTATGAAACCTGCAGATTCCTGCTGCTTTGGTTTCAGTGAAGAAGTGATGAACAAGTTCCACCAAGCTGAACTTTTGCTCTTTCAGCACATTCAGCTCTCTGAAGGTGAATGGAAATATGAAGTGTATGTCCTGGTTGGCTTTGTCTTCAGCCCAGTCCAGAGTGAACTTCTGTGTTAGGACTGTTTTCCCAATTCCAGCCACTCCCTTTGTCATCACTGTTCTGATGGCTCCGTCTCTTCCAGCTGAGCCTTTAAACATGTCTTCTGGTCTGATGGATGTTTCTGCTCTGTATTGTTTCCTGGAGGCTGTTTCGATGCGTCTGACCTCATGGTTATCGTTGACCTCTCCAGTCTCTCCCTCTGTGATGTAGAGCTCTGTGTAGATCTGGTTCAGAGTGGTTGGGTTTCCTGCTTTAGCGATGCTTTCAAACACACATTGAAACTTCTGCTTCAGCTGAGATTTAAGCTGAAGCTGGCATATTCCAAAAGGAGATCCTAGATTGACAAGTAAACACTTGAATTGTAATATACAACATTAAAAATGTGAAATAATAATTAATAATTTCATTTAAACCCAATCCTCCAATACACCATTAAATGTGTAATTGTGTCTGTGATGTTAAATGTTATAAATCCTTCTACTGCTCTGCAGACAGTCAGCCAGCTCCTCCTGCTTCATCCTTCTCAGGAAGTTGACTGTGATCTTCAGAAATGCGTCTCTGCTGCTCCTCCTCTGCTCTTCATCCTCACCATCCAACTCCTCCTCATCCTCCCTCTGACTCTTTAATCATTCTGGATAATCTGGACTCAGAACCTTCTGGATCTTCTTCAGCTCCTTCTTCACAAACGTAACAATGTTTTCCTCCAGCAGCTGGAACAGAAACTATATGAATGACACATTCCAACTAAAACCATGGAACTAAACCTCAGATCCATGTTGGACACACTGACGATCCACTGGTCTAAAAAGTGCAGCATGAGATTATTGTGAACACAACAGATGAACAGTAGTAGTTGTACATGTACAGACCATAAATATGGAGTCCAGGTGTGTTTGGTGCTGCTGGACAGACTGAGCACTGGGAACCTCTGAGTTCTGCTGTTCCACTCTGTGGAGGAGCCATGAAGAATGAATTGTGTGTGTCTTCACTGAGACGCACAAGGTAAAGGTTGGATGTAATCAGTGAATCAGAGACTCCCTGTAGTGGTGAAGGTTCACTGTCAGTCAGTTGGTTCTGTCTCAGCAGCTCTGACCATAAATCTCTGCCTCCATCACTAAGACTGAAGTGTTGGAACATTGAGTCTGCTGGGATCAGACTAGTTTAGTCCATTAGTATGCTTTGTCCCCTGCATTAGCAGTGATCTTTTTTTCCCTTGTTTAATGTACAGGACTGTCCTGCCTTATACAGTGATTTTTAGTTAGTTAATAGTTCTGTTTGTTCTTTTTGGTCTTTGTGGTAGAAACCTTATTCTTGAGTTAAGCAGTGATTTTGAGTAAAAATTCTTGTTTGGATTCTTTGTTTGTTATTAATAAATTGTGAATATTGGATGAGCCCTCTTCTTGTTAGTTAGGCAGGCCTGACCCTGAAAAACCTAGTTAAGTGTTTTAAATCTTTCCCTGTATGAGGTCAGGATCAGAGCTTTAGCTACGGGCTGGATGGAGATACTGTATGATTAGTGAGTGTTTGCTGGACACTGAATAAAGCTTCTACTCTATATTAAGGCTTCAAACACAAATCAACATATTCACATCCCAGTGATCAAGAAAAACAACACAACTATTTACATCAGATTGTTCAACCAGATACAATCTGACAACAACTTACTTTGGCTCTGATTCAGTTTGGTCATTAAAACCAATACCATGTTCCATTGACTTATCGCTCTTGAAGGACACACAGCTGGGTTCAGGTTCATGTTCAGCCGATTTTTGTCTCTGATGGGGCCTGAGAAAAAAACAACTTAGGTGAATCTCACATATTTAGTCAATATTTCCATTATGACCAGTAATATGAAATATGTGATGACAAAATAATAAATAGTGTTTGTGACTTGGAGACAGAATCAGTCAGATGGTCTCAGTCATCTCACCTCTGAGTTTTGTTCTGGCTCTCATGGTCCCCACACAGACTGGTTTTAGAGGGAAGGGCTCCCTCCTCTTTGACCTTATGTTGGTTCATGCTGCTGAATTCACATCAGCTCACACACACTCTGGTTCATATCAGAGACAGTGGGAGGCAGAGGAAGCTTCCACCAGCTGCTTCTTCTTCTACTATCAATCACTACATGGAGACATAAAGCTGCAGCCCAGTATGATGATGGAGCAACATACAACATACTGTACATTCACTGTCACTGAATTACTGAGTTTATGAAATCATGGAGGAGATTCAAACATTTTAACTCCTAAAACTGACTCCTTCCATGTTCCACATGAAAATCTGTCTAAACCTGCTCCAAACTTTCTACAGTAACAATAAGACCAAAATTCCTAAAAACAAAATAAATAAAAAAATGGTGAAGGTAAACCTTCAGTAAAACCTTTCTATCTATTGGTTTCAACTGCAGAACCTAATGTATTCATACGGCTTATGTTCCAACAAGTAGCAGACCTTTAGACCTACAGCATTGGTGGTGACAGCAGAAACTCTGAGTCCTGGTTCTCCTCACAGATTAAAGAGTCCAGTCAGAGGAGTGGGAGGTCCCTCAGCTGGGTCACTGGTGCTGGGAACACTGGTACTGATTCTCAGAGATCACGACCTTTAGACTGAGCTGCTTCCTGGTTTCAAGTTTTACTCTGTGTCACTTTGGTCAAACGTGATGTTTGATGTGAAATGTTCACTTCAGTAGAACAAACATTATCTGGATTTTTGGCTTTGAACTGTTGGGGATGAACTGACACCGACTGACGGGAATGTGGACCTGACTGAACTGGTTTCATAACTAATGAAGACAAACATCATGACAGAGGAACCACAGCTTCATGTGTTCAATTTCTAAACACTGAAATAATTCATCACTATGTTAAAAAAACAGGTGGAACTGTGGAAAAGGACCCTGAAACTAGAAAGAAATAAAAACACACTGAAGCAGAACCACTGACTTGTGTTAGTCAGTCTGTCTAAGTGATGAGCAGCCACAGAGACAGCACCCGAGGTCAGAGTGACCCCGGGTCACCGTGGGTCAACGCTGTCTGCCCCATCAGAACCAGGGGCAAACACTCCCCCCAGTCGGAGGGCCGGACTGAGAGAATGGAGCTCGAGGACCCATGGTCCGTAGGCAGCCCGCTAGGAGATGCCCCCGCGCCCAGAGTGGGGCCCACCCCCTGTCCACCACCCCTACACGAGCAGACACCACCGCCCCGACCACATCCCCTGGCACCACATCAGGCCCGCAGCACAAGGCCAGCAATCGGTGGAGGTCAGCAGAAGAGACCACCCAGGCAGCGGATGCATGTACCCCGGGCGGAAAACCGGACCCACCCACACTCCAACCACATCACACGCATACACACTCACACAGACATAGACGCACACACACACCCACACGTACAACGTACATTGGTTAATTTTAACCAATTCTTTATTTGTTCCTAGGTATGCAATGCAGTGATTGCTCTGAATGTTAATGTACATTTTTTTAATAAAATTATGTCAGATCAGCAGCACAAGCAAGACAAAAACAGTGTAAAATGTATTAATATTATTTCAGCTAAGCTCTCAAACGTTTATTTGTTTAATGTAAGCTAATGCAGTGTTTTCTATTAATGAGAGTTTTCCAGTCGTGTTATGAATATTCAAGCTGCATAGGTCACTTAGCATAAGTGTTAACATTAGCAACCGCTAGTTGCCTTGTAAATTACTTAAATCAATAAATTAAAGTAAATGCGACATTACCAATGACACACATCTTGCATCAGACAAAAGTGTGACTTCATAGATGTATGGTTGTACTACGATACCGGACCAGCTGGCCATTGTTGTGTCGTGAGTCCTGTAGTGGGTCGTCTTCTGTGGAGGATTGCGTTGGATTGCATCCTCAATGTCGCACTACTGCCACCTATTGTATCTTAACCCTGCGGTGGCTCGTATTAATGAAGCCAATTTAAAAAAACTACAAAAAAGTAAGCGTTTCCACACAGAGGTGTGGCGAGGAGCCTCGCTTGCGAGACGCTCGTAAAACAGGCCTTTTGCTGATTAAGAGTGAAAACTACACATTGACAGGGGCAATGTGGACGATCTACAGGGTTTTATGGAATGAAAATTGAGAACTTACTTTTCTTGTGAAAAGCTGTATAATCATGGCCCTAAATTATTGAAAGTAATGCAACATCACTATATCCTCATACAAATGGCTGTGCCTCAATAATGAGATATAGACACACATTTTGGAGTAGGTTTTAAACCAGGTCACATGGAGGGTATTGCAATATTACCGTAATATTAACACTCAAGTATTATTGAAAAACATGCAGCATGATTATATCCCCATAAAAACGTTTGTGTCTTGTGAAGGAGATGCAGACACACGTTTTAATGAGTAGGTCACATGATTTGGACGCTATTGAATTATTAATTTCAAATTTACCGACGGTCCCTAAATCAACGTCTTCATGTACGGAGCGGTGGCCGTGTAGAGAACGCGAAACGCGGATCGCTTGTTCAAACACGAGCCGCTTGTCCGTAGGTTGAATGTCTGTTGAATATCCAACGTTGTTCACCGCGGTGAGATCGACGCTGTGTCGAATAGGAGGTCTCGGGTTGGACATCTCTACCAGGAGGCAAAGCACAGGCATTTGTTTAGGTTGTAGAAGAAAGTGGGACAGGAAAAGACGAGAGTAAATGGCTTTTACCAGGATGAGAATACGACACAGTAACTTAAACAGTCCACTACATGTACTGGGGGACCATGATGATGGGCTGTGCACGGAGTGTCCGCAGTCGGAAACAGTAGAACGTGTGATGATGCGATGTAGAAGATACAGCTGTGAAAGAGAAGTAATGAGGGCGGATTTCACTAAGAGAGGAATGTGGCATGCTGACGAGCAGAGGCGATGATAGGCGGTCTGTTTTTACGTTTCTGAGAGCGTCAGGTCTGATTAAGAGGATTTGAGATTTCCTGTAGATGGCAGCAATGCAACAACTTTGGACGCCGGCTGCCGTGAAACCCCAAAGAAGAAGAAGACTAGGCGGAAATGTGAGAGCTGGTGTCTTTGTTCCGCCATCTTGAAAGCAGAGAGCTGCTGGATCCTGGCGACCAAGATCGAAATGGATCAGTACAAACTGGAAATGAAAGAAGAGGACGTGGACGTTTATCAATACCAGAACAAGAGTGATCCAGAACAGCAGGACCCGAGTTTAACCGAGCAGAACCGCTCTATCAGCGGAATAAAGGAGGAGCCGCAGGACCAGAGTTTAAACGAGCAGTTCCTGAATTTAACCGAGCAGGACCGGTCCATCAGCGACATAAAAGAGGAACAACAGGACCCGAGTTTAACCGAGCAGGACCGGTCCACAAGTGGAATAAAGGAGGAGCAGCAGGACCGTGACCACGCTGGTCCCACAGATCAACAGGTCGGTGCTGTTTCACCGCTAAAAGCGGCTCGTGGATGTTGTGTGACAGAAATAGAGGAAAACCAGGCTGTAGATGTGTAGGCACAGAAATTGCTTTGCTGAGTAAAGGAACCTTAGTTCTCTGCTAATGGAAACTGATAATGTGTGTGTTTGATTGAGCCACTGTAGCAAACACAGGCTTGAGACGCTAACGTGGCTGATGTGGAGCTAAAACACAGCTAATTAAACTGCGGTCAAGTGAGCCGTCGTTCGTTCATCCGTCGTTCAGCCAGCCGCGCTTCAGAAACGTCTTGCGCCCGTATTACGCGCTTTACAGCAGAGCACAAAACACGCTCGTCGCGACTTCCTTTTTTCATAGCGACAAGTCTGGTCTGTTCAAAATATTGAAAAATACGAAACAAAATATTGCATATATAGAAAAACTGTCGCCTAATAAATATATGTATACTTTTACTGTAAAATTAAGCATTTATTAGTATTTAAAACTACCATGTCATACTGTGAAACTTTTATAATTAATAACTTAACTTTGGTGCATAGTTCCAGGCTCAGACCACTTTCCCCTTGTTCTACTAGAGGTGTACTATCACCACACAAAGATCTGTATATTTTTACTGTATAGTTTTGGATTTATTAGTATTCAAAACTACCATGTCATACTGTAATACAGTCAACTTTGATCATTAATAACTTGACTTTGGTGCATAGTTCCAGGCTCAGACCACTTTCCCCTTGTTCTACTAGAAGTGTACTATCACCACACAAAGATTCGTGTATTTTTACTGTATAGTTTAGGATTTATTAGTATTCAAAACTACCAGTTCATACTGTAACTGTATAGGCCGTATAGTCAACTTTAATGATCAATAACTTGACTTTGGTGCATAGTTCCAGGCCCAGACCACTTTCTCCTATTTCTGCTAGATGTGTACTTTCATCACACAAAGATTCGTGTATTTTTACTGTATAGTTTAGGATTTATTAGTATTCAAAACTACCAAGTCATACTGTAACTGTATGGGCCGTATAGTCAACTTTAATCGTTAATAACTAGACTTTGGTGCATAGTTCCAGGCCCAGACCACTTTCCCCTTGTTCTACTAGATGTGTACTATCACCCCACAAAAATTCATGTATTTTTACTGTATAGTTTAGGATTTAGCAGTACTTGAAAGTACTATGTCATACTGTAATACAGTCAACTTTAATGATCAATAACTTAACTTTGGTGCATAGTTCCAGGCTCAGACCACTTTCCCCTTGTTCTACTAGAGGTGTACTATCACCCCACAAAGATCTGTATATTTTTACTGTATAGTTTTGGATTTATTAGTATTCAAAACTACCATGTCATACTGTAATACAGTCAAATTTAATCATTAATAACTTGACTTTGGTGCATAGTTCCAGGCTCAGACCACTTTCCTCTTGTTCTACTAGAGGTGTACTATCACCCCACCAAAATTCATGTATTTTTACTGTATAGTTTAGGATTTAGCAGTACTTGAAAGTACTGTCATACTGTAATACAGTCAACTTTAATGATCAATAACTTGACTTTGGTGCATAGTTCCAGGCCCAGACCACTTTCCCCTTGTTCTACTAGATGTGTACTATCACCCCACAACAATTCATGTATTTTTACTGTATAGTTTAGGATTTAGCAGTACTTGAAAGTACTATGTCATACTGTAATACAGTCAACTTTGATAATCAATAACTTGACTTTGGTGCATAGTTCCAGGCTCAGACCACTTTCCCCTTGTTCTACTAGAAGTGTACTATCACCACACAAAGATTCGTGTATTTTTACTGTATAGTTTTGGATTTATTAGTATTCAAAACCTCCAGGTCATACTGTAATACTCTATGGGCCTTATAGTCAACTATGATGATGAATAACTTGACTTTAGTGCATAATGCCAGGCCCAGATTATGTCACTTTTCATATAAAAAACTGTGAGTGAGGCTAAGCACACACACATTAAATCCTTTTATTACCATCTGTTAGGACTCCAAAGTGTGACTTTTAATATTGAAACTAAATGTTTAATGTTTAATATAAAGTCATTGAACAGTCAAAAACTGAATATTTATGTGTGAAACATACATTAACGTGGTGGAGGAGTTTGTGTGCCTGAATGACCCTGGGAGCTATGTTGTCGGGGGGTAAATGCCCCTGGTAGGGTCTCCCAAGGCAAACAGGTCCTGGACTGGGCTGAACTGGAGGAAGTGTCCGGAGAAAGGGAAGTTTGGAGTTTGCTTAGACTGTTGCCCCCGCGACCGCCCCCAGAAAAAGCGGTTGAAAATGGATGGATGCTGAAATCTTTATTTGTTCTCATTAAACCATTTCCCATGTCTGGAGTTTGTTTTATCAAAGTTATTGCCGTCTCTGTTCTTACACATTGTAATATCTAGTTTTGAACACTAAAATGTAAATACAAAATGTATATAACCAAATATTCAGGATTAGATTTAATGCAATTATTCTCTCTTCACAATACAGACTTAAAACAATAAAAAAGAAAGTTACACACAAAACTGTTTGTAGTGCAGTACTTATTGGTTTTATGCTTGACTGTAAGGGGCCATATTCAGCATAACATGGTACTACTAAATCCTAACTATACAGTAAAAGTACACAGATCTTTGTGGGGTGATAGTACATCTCTAGTAGATCATGGGGAAAGTGGTCTGAGCCTGGAACTATGCACCAAAGTCTAGTTATTAACGATTAAAGTTGACTATACGGCCCATACAGTTACAGTATGACTTGGTAGTTTTGAATACTAATAAATCCTAAACTATACAGTAAAAATACACGAATCTTTGTGTGATGATAGTACACATCTAGCAGAAATAGGAGAAAGTGGTCTGGGCCTGGAACTATGCACCAAAGTCAAGTTATTAATGATTAAATTTGACTGTATTACAGTATGACATGGTAGATTTGAATACTAATAAATCCTAAACTATACAGTAAAAATACACGAATCTTTGTGGGGTGATAGTACACCTCTAGTAGAACAAGAGGAAAGTGGTCTGAGCCTGGAACTATGCACCAAAGTCAAGTTACTGATTATCAAAGTTGACTGTATTACAGTATGACATAGTACTTTCAAGTACTGCTAAATCCTCAACTATACAGTAAAAATACATGAATTTTTGTGTGGTGATAGCACATCACTAGTAGAATAAGGAGAAAGTGGTCTAAGCCTGGAACTATGCACCAAAGTCAAGTTATTAATGATTAAAGTTGACTGTATTACAGTATGACATAGTACTTTCAAGTACTGCTAAATCCTAAACTATACAGTAAAAATACATGAATTTTTGTGGGGTGATAGTACACATCTAGTAGAACAAGGGGAAAGTGGTCTGGGCCTGGAACTATGCACCAAAGTCTAGTTATTAACGATTAAAGTTGACTATACGGCCCATACAGTTACAGTATGACTTGGTAGTTTTGAATACTAATAAATCCTAAACTATACAGTAAAAATACACGAATCTTTGTGTGATGATAGTACACATCTAGCAGAAATAGGAGAAAGTGGTCTGGGCCTGGAACTATGCACCAAAGTCAAGTTATTGATCATTAAAGTTGACTATACGGCCTATACAGTTACAGTATGAACTGGTAGTTTTGAATACTAATAAATCCTAAACTATACAGTAAAAATACACGAATCTTTGTGTGGTGATAGTACACTTCTAGTAGAACAAGGGGAAAGTGGTCTGAGCCTGGAACTATGCACCAAAGTCAAGTTATTAATGATCAAAGTTGACTGTATTACAGTATGACATGGTAGTTTTGAATACTAATAAATCCAAAACTATACAGTAAAAATATACAGATCTTTGTGGGGTGATAGTACACATCTAGCAGAAATAGGAGAAAGTGGTCTGGGCCTGGAACTATGCACCAAAGTTAAGTTATTAATTATAAAAGTTTCACAGTATGACATGGTAGTTTTAAATACTAATAAATGCTTAATTTTACAGTAAAAGTATACAGATCTTTATTAGGCGACAGTTTTTCTATATATGCAATATTTTGTTTCGTATTTTTCAATATTTTGAACAGACCAGACGTGTCGCTATGAAAAGAGGAAGTCGCGACGAGCGTGTTTTGTGCTCTGCTGTAAAGCGCGTAATACGGGCGCAAGACGTTTCTGAAGCGCGGCTGGCTGAACGACGGATGAACGAACGACGGCTCACTTGACCGCAGTCTAATTAACCCTAGTGCCATAGCCCAAAAAGACTCCACATAAAAAGACTTTCTATGTGAAGTACTGCTTTATTTATCTATTTTCTAAATCCTGATTCTGGTTATTTCTACTCAGGTGGTCAGATAATTGATTAGCTATGACTTTTTTTTTTTACAAGAATCTTGGAATATAAAAAGTATAAACTTAAAATAG
This sequence comes from Betta splendens, assembly GCF_900634795.4. Taxonomy (NCBI): domain Eukaryota; kingdom Metazoa; phylum Chordata; class Actinopteri; order Anabantiformes; family Osphronemidae; genus Betta; species Betta splendens. The sequence goes on along the minus strand of NC_040882.2, from coordinate 12,347,851 downwards.
GGCTTTAGCTAGTTCTTCAGGGTCCAGATTAGTTTTTTTCTCAATAACTTGTTTGACCACAGCCACCTTTTTAAAAGCCTGTATTAAAAAGCCTATTGGTAAAGATTGCAGAGAGCACACCTGAGGTCTTAGCGTTGTAAGCGCTTCCAGGTACTGTGAACTCCAATGATCTCCCTTTAGTGCAGGCTTTTAATTGAAATGCGACACGCCTTTTAAGTTGCATGTTATGGGCGTATGGTATGGTTACAATGAATACATGAAAATCATACTGCAGACAAGAAATTTCCATATAAGTATAAAACACTTGATTGGTTTGTACAAGCATAGGCGTAAAGCATCATGAACTGTCCAACCCGAAGTCTGCTGACCTTTTTCTGGCCTTTCAGTTATCCCAGAAAAACTCAGCGGGCCCCAACCCCTTCCTGTTTCTATATCTGATATAGGGTGCAGGTTCAGCAAAGTATAACACGTTCCTGTTTCTGACGGGATTAAAACATTGAACACATATATCCTTCATAATGACATAGTAAAAAACAATAAATCAGCCTTCTGAGTGACATAACATCATAATAGGAAATCATTGTTGTGAAGCAGATGAGAGAATTGTCCTTTTGTGAGATTTATTATAAAAATAAAGGAAAATAAAAATAATGGGGAAAGCAAATCAAAAACATGGATGTTGATCATGCACATCAACAAACCAAAATCCAGCTGGGGAGATCAATGCACACACCACGAAGGCGTGATGCAAAGAGCCCTCAAGATCCTCAAGTTGCTTCTGCCTTTTAACCTCTCTGTCCGACTAGGGTGGAATGTCTGTGTAGCCCAATCAAATTACATCTCCACCATCTCCTCCCTGTCGCCGTGTGTGTGAAGATGTTTACATTCTCACACCTGCATTGCTGACGTCCAACTATCTGTGAGAAAGGAGCACCAAGTCTCAACAGACAGAGACACAACTCCCTGACCTTGGGTTTGGGGGCTAGAGTTGAGAGTCTATCAGATAGAGACAACCATAGAACAATGTAGGTGAAATGTCAAATACATACAGTAAGACAAAACATAAGCTATTAATTGCAGAACATAAGTCATAAGTCATATAATAATGCCGTACATCAGTCAGTAAATCATATTTACTCCAACGTGGGTTAATTTACTTTACTTACTCCATTTACTTACTAAGTAAAACCTATACTGTCTATTAATGAATTAAAAGCAGTGCTCAAACAGTTTTTGTCAACAACTACATGAATGTTAAAGTCTCCCACTACAATGACTTTATCGGAAACAACAATTTGTTAACTTACTGTTGCTTTGTTTTGTAAGAACCATTTTGATGTTTACTAAATTCTGGCAGGTCACTCCTTTTTGATTTGTTTGTGATTGGTATAGTTTAGGTGTTTAGGGAGCAGACACATTCCCTATGCAGTTACTAAGACTTTATTCTAACTTATTTTAAGCATCTTAGGCATTTTAGGATCTTTGCATTACAGCTTTTTGTTTTTTTTTAGTTTAATGATTGTGCACATCAATGTTTAATTTGCTTTGCCATCGTTTTCTATTAGAATCAAATTACACAATTATACAAGACAACTGTTTCATCAGATCTGTTTTTGAAATTTCCAGTACAGTAGTCTAAACCAGTGGTCACCAACCTTTTTTGCGTTACATTTAAGTAAATTTATCTCTGCAACTACTGTCTATTTGACAGAAAATAATGTAATAATATAGGGGACACTAGTGTGCTATGATGAGGTGTAAAACTTACATTACATATAACATATGCAATGCTTATGAATAATAAAGTAACATTTGTAGTTCTATCCAAAGAAAATGCACTTTCAGGATGAATTTCTTTATTAGTGAACATCCACTTGAAAAAAAAGAGTGTTTTTTTAAATTGAAGCAGGACACAGAACAATTTGAATGCAAACAGCCAGATGAGGTTCTGAGTTGAGTAGTGTGCATGTCTAATGTTTGTCCATTACTATAGAAACCAAAGGAGCCATAAAAGTGATCAATATATCCAAATAATGCGTATTTATACTTTTCTGACTAAATATGAGCAGTGTACAGGTAATCACAAAGTGTCCAAATCTTTCACATATGCCCACCAGAAGGCAGGGGGGTGGGGGGTGCCTGTTCAGCTATATCTCTGCCTAGCAACAACTGACTGTGGTTAATGAGGTGTCATTTTACTCATTAGAAGATATACAATTGGACTAAAAACACCAACCTGGGATTTACAGCACTGTCTGCCAGTGAGAGTCGCCCATAGTTTTATGGTCTTGGTGCAATAGAAAACATAACAAGATGGCAGACCAATAAATCAATTCAGGCAAGCTCTGTGGGAGGGCTACAAAGTCACAGAGTGACTGGGTAACTTCCAAGGATGTAGGAATAACAAATAATGGCATTGGTTCCCCAGTGTGTTGTTTTATTTAGCTAGTGATTAGCTCAGCATTTGTCATTTTTTGCTCACACCTCACCACATGATAGCTAGTATGGTTTGGCTTGGATTCCTTAAATTCTTAGCTTTCATGTACTTGTGGCTTATTTATGTTGCATAAAGTAGCATTGCGGTAGAGCCATGACTGTGTTGCATGCTGGTGGCACTATATGCTAAGCTATTGCTATTAATTTGAGATGTGCATTGTCGACCTTAACGTTAAAATGTTTCATTAAATGCATTTTGATAGCTCTTGTGGTTGCAGAAATGTGCTCATTTTAATATGACCATACCAAAAACTAGATAGTCCTACGATGTAATAGGTAGTGTGATTTTCACAAATTGCTAAAAAACAGTGCAGGTCTCTTACAGGACTGTAACCTTACTGGTAATGATGCCATCTATTGAACAGTCTCCTAACTTTCTCCTTTTCTGTATCTGTCACTTTAGGAACACAGAGGAAGAAAAGCTTCAAGGTTGTATCTCTGTCAGCAATGTAACCTAGTCTTCACCAGACTATCAGACCTAAAGAATCATCAGAAGGTTCACTCTGAAGAGAAACCATACAGCTTTGACCAGGGTGGCAAAACCTGCTATATGAAGAGTAACTTAAGGACCCATCATCAAATTTCTACTGGAGAAAGACCGTACTCCTGCACCCAATGTGGTGCAGCTTTCCACAAATCAAAGGATGTGAAAATCCACTGTTGTGTTCAGGCTGTAGAGAAACCTCACTCATGTGAACAGTGTGGAAAAGCATTCTCTTACAAAAAAGGTTTACTGGCACACCAACATGTTCACACTGGAGAGAAGCCTCATTCATGTGAACAGTGTGGAAAAGCTTTCTCTCAACGCTGTCATTTACTGAAACACCAACGTATACACACTGGAGAGAAGCCTTATTCATGTGAACAGTGTGGAAGAGCATTTTCTAACAGAAGTAGTTTACTGACACACCAACGTATTCACACTGGAGAAAAACCATATTCATGTGCACAGTGCGGAAGATCATTTTCCCAGCTCACTCATTTACGGACACATCAACGTATTCACACAAGAGAGAAACCTCACACACAAGACAAACCTTACTCATGTGAACAGTGTGGAAAAGCTTTTTCTCACCACAGCCTTTTACTGGCACACCAACATCTTCATACTCGAGAGAAATGTCATTCATGTGAACAGTGTGGGAAAGCTTCCTCTCATAGCAACAGTTTACAGCCACACCAACATGTTCACACTGGAGGAAAACTTCACTCATGTGAACAGTGTGGGAAAGCATTCTCTCGGCTCAGTAATTTACGAACACACCAACGTATTCACACCGGGGAGAAACCTTATTCATGTGAACTGTGTGGAAAAGCTTTCTCTCAAAGCAGCACTTTACTGGCACACAAACAGATTCACACAGGAGAGAAACCTCACTTATGTGAACAGTGTGGAAAAGCTTTTCCTCACAAAAAAAGTTTATTGTTACACCAATATGTTCACACTGGAGAGAAACCTCACTCATGTACACAATGTGGAAAAGTGTTTTCTCACCTCAGTCACTTACGTTTACACCAACGTACTCACACAGGAGAGAAACCTTATTCATGTGAACAATGTGGAAAAGCGTTCTCTCGGCTCAGTTCTTTACGGACACACCACCGTATCCACACCGGAGAAAAACCTTATTCATGTGAACTGTGTGGAAAAGCTTTCTCTCAAAACAGTGCTTTTCATCGACATCAACGCTTTCACACTGGAGAGAAACGTCACTCATGTGAACAGTGTGGAAAAGCTTTCTCTCACAAAAAAAGTTTATTGTTACACCAATATGTTCACACTGGAGAGAAACCTAATTTATGTGAATAGTGCCAAAAACTGCCATTCTTTAGCGCAATAGATAATTGTCCATTCTTTGCTATGGAATAATACATATCTTAAAGCTAAAAATCTAAAAAAAGTGTTATTCTCTTCTTTAAATTGTTAGTGTCCAGATGAATTTGACTATTTGACATTACATGTTAGACATGCATCTTACTGTGTTTTACTAGAAAGTAGACAAAGCAATGTGATGATGCTTAATTGATCACAATTATCAGAACTACATATGAGGCATTAATTACCACATGCCTTTTCTTTTGTAATATAAGTAATTTGAATCTCTACATTAATTTAAAAAGTGTAGGTAATTTCTGTATTGTAGTGGTGTATGTGTGTGTGTGTGTGTGTGTATTTATAGCCTAATAGCAGTAGGCTTCTTTTGTGTCTTGTGAGTGTCTGCTGCGAGTGATGTTATCAGGTCTAGGTGAATGTCCTATAACCGTTGCATTTTGGCAGAATTGTTGACAAGAATTTTTGAGATAGACTTTAGAAAACCTTTGAGTAAACAGTTAAGACTGCTGATATTGGACCGTACTAGGTCTGCTCCAAATGTTGATGTACAGTAGAGGTTTCTTGGCTGTATATAACTAACTGCTTGATTAATGAACTTGATTAAATTGTTTTCTTTTTATGACATATAACAAAGATGTGTTAAAAAATTGGAAACGTGTGTGTGTGTGTGATATGTTTAGTATTCTTGTACATATTACACATTCAGAATTGGGAGGACTACTCACCCCCTCTGAATCACCTCTAATGACATATGTCAAACTTAAATGAGAGATTTCTTTCTGTTGTTGTTGAAAAAATTATTTAAAAAAAACAGTATTTGCTGGAGGGAAAAAAATCTTAATTAGGTTAAAAAAGAAATCTGCTGTGGTTTGCTAAGGGTTGACTTGTGGAACTATGTTAAAGATCAGAATGCAGAGAAAGATTAAAATATCAGAAGGAACTAGGAGGCAGAAACCATAAGTGGAAACATAACGTTCGTTCCCACTCCGGTAACGAATCAATCACTTTGGCACACCTCAAAATGGCATTTCAGTTTATATGCAGTCTATATGAATAGAATTATCACATGCAGACGAAAACTGGATGAATCAGCTAAACATTAATATGCTGTGGAAGAGAGAGCTGATGATGATGGAGTGCAGGCGGGTTGGAGCAGGTGGAAGAAAGTGTCAGGAGTGTTTGTTGACAGAAAACTGTCAGCAAGACTCAAAGGAAAGGTGGACAAGACCATGTTGAGACCAGCTCTGCTGTATGCGTTGGACCGTAGCAAAGGGAATTCAATGAATTTTTTTCCTTTATTTTTTATAATAAATCACACAAAAGACAACTCTCTCATCTGCCTCTTTATGGGAAATTTTTTACCACAAAGAATGTTGGAGAAAGCTGCCAGGCAAGAGGACAACCGAAGAGGAGAGATATGGATATGTTGACAGAGGACACAAGGTTGGCTGGTGTGAGAGTAGAAGATGCCCAGAATAGAGTTAGAGGTACAGTAAAAGGATGATTTGCTGCTCAGCAGGCATTTCACCGTTGAATCATAGTTGAATCAAGGTCATATTTATGGTTGAATAACCATTGGAGAATGAACTTTGATAGGGCAACGTTGTTTCAATGTCTTGCTGTCAATGTTAAAAGGCTTTCAAACATTGTTTCAACATTACATCAATGTCAACTGAGCAGATGAAACAGTGACAACAACAATAAAGTCAAATGACGTGTTGGAAAGAATCATTTACATAAAGTTAGACCAATGAAACACAAACAGCAGGTGTTTATAAATATTAGGTTTTTTGTACCATCAGTAGATCATGATGATGATGATGGACAGGATCTGACTTAATGTGTTTTATCTCTCAGGTCAGTGAAATATCCACTAACCTTTATTTTAACATCTGAATATTGTTGTTTTTCACTTTGAATACATCTGAATATTGTTGTTTTTCACTTTGTTTCACTAATGTAGAACCATTAGTTTTTCTTAGTAAATTGAGAAGTTCTTAACAATAAAATATAAATGCAGATAAAACCAGCCTGTCTTCAACAGTCACAGTGGGTCCAGCTGGTTCTTTTCCTAGTCACAATGTGACAATTCAATGCTAAAAGCTAACTTATAAAAATAAAAAGTGTTCATTCATAAAACCATCTTTAATTACACCACAGAAAATATTATAGTCAACTCAAATATATTCTATCAGTGGTAATGACTTCCTTTATCTTTTCAGGGTGGTTCATCTCAGGTTTCTACCATGACTATTGCGTTGTTAATACACTTGTGAACTTCAGTCAGGCTCAGAACTACTGCAGAACCACATACACAAACCTGGCAACCATTGAAAACAACACAGAAATGAACCAAGTTATCGGCATCTTATCTGGTAGCAACTCCCAAGTCTGGATAGGTCTGCAGGCTGGGCCCCTTTATGACAATACATATTACATTAAAGACAAGTTTGTAGCTTGGCAGAACCTAAACAAAAATGAACCATATCTACCATATCGTTTTGGCTTTATTTTTTCAACCAACGAGGCACGGTAGTTTCATAACATCCATTTGTCTGTGTTCATGGTGAGAATACATGAAAACATCTTCTACAACCGATATTCTGAAAATGGATAGTTGCTATGGAAAATAAGTATAGTTTATTCTATACATGTGTAAAAAAGATTTCCTGAAATCTCATCATGAGCATCTTGTTATTGTCCTTTTACAAGTGAAATCTAACAAAATGCATAACTTAAGTTCAAAAGTAAGTGAACAAGCAAAGAAGCTAACTGGCAGAGATGGAAACAGGTCAACGTTAAGAGAGAGAGCGCAAAAGACCTGTTTTATGTCTGTGCAGCTGAGCTGAGCTAAATGTGCAACCCCTCAGAGCATGTGCTTCACCTCAAGCACCACTGACGATGATGACTTTACGCTCAGTCCCAGGTTGGATTTATGACACTATAAAAATTTCATTCATCTCCTCACATTTGTTGGTAAAAATATGTGGAAGTATGTAAAATATAATCCCAAAATCGAACAGGTTTAACCTGAACTATAATCTAGTTACTGTACATGATCAAGCATCATGACTCTGATCTGATGAACTTCACATTTGAGATCTACTGTGATTCAGCAGCAAATTAACAAGCACACAGATAATTAAAAAAATGTTACTGTTCAATGAGTGAAGCGTCAGACTGTGGAGGTTAATCATTATTATTACTATCAGATTTATAATGATGGGACAGATGGAGCTTTATGTAAACCAGAGCCCCGGCTGGGTCTCTCATGTTTCTCACATAACAAAATTTAGGAAGGATAATGTGTTATAGCGTTTATTTGTTAGAGCGTCAGGATGTTTGTATGAGGCAATTAGTCATGTAGCAGATAAAACATTATTTTAGCTTGAACATGATCTGTCTGTCTGTCTCAGCAGAGTTAGTAATGGAACTTTTGACTTCACAGAGCAGTTGAGCTGCTGCTGCTGCAGTCACTTCAGTTTGAGGTAAACTATTGAGGACTGTACAGCAGTGATGTAAAGGAGAAGATCAGAGATCTGAGTCTAACTACCACCACATGCAAAGCAGAAAGCTTCTTTTTCAAAGCTACAATGAAGCTACTGTTCAAATAAAGCAGATTCTTTTGTGACTCGGCTTCCACACCACTAGGGGGCAACCACTGCCTCTTGACTTTGCAAGTTCTTAGTTGGTTGTCTTGTGATTTCCTGTACAGTAAGTAGTTGATTTGGCTCACCTGTCTTGTCTTGTATTTAAGGTTTTAGTTTGTGACCAGTTTTTGTTGTTTCATCGATTTCCTGTTACTGTGTCCACTGTGTTTCCTCCGTTAAGGATTGTTTGTTGTGTGCTTTATGTTTTATTGTATGTTTAGCATTGTGATTATTTAATAGCCAGTTTTTCCCTGCTACACAGTGGTCTTCAGTTTAGTTATTTGTATCCTGCTCTCTAGCAGCGTCTGTAGATTGTATTTGTTTTTAGTTTATAGGTTTTGTACTTTCTTTTTATTAAAGTACTGATTATTAGTTTTGTCTACGGGTCGTGCACGTACGTAGGTCCTTCCTCTAGTCTTTTTTGTAGGCCTTAGCAGCCCAGTTCCCCTGCTCATGGTGAGTAGTTCTAGTTCAAGTTTGCCTCAATACATAACAGATTCTCAGTTTTTCTCAGGAAATGTCAGCTGCAGTCGCTCCAAAGGAATATTCATGTTGTTACAGACATGGTCCTGGTACAGTAACTGGAAGTAACCGACCTGAGTTGAGTGTGTGGCGGTCAGTTCCAGACTGCAGGCCAAACAGAAAGCCTGTCATGAGGCTATGGATGGTATTTTAAAGACACACAGGCTTGTTCCGTTTCCAGGAATTGCAATTTTTGCTGCAGAGCGAGAGAGAGAACTTATTTGCAGTAAATTTCTTTGCAGATTGCACATATATACAGGAGCTCTGAATGAATCAAACTGAAATTAAGTATACTTACTCTGTAACTAACTAACAACATTTGCATCTCTGTCCAGCTTCAATCCTTCTAAGTAGAGATTTGATAAGCAAAGCAGCAGAGACACAATGTGGAATCAAACGCAGGTCAGGGAGGCAGTAAACGTGTTTATCTGAGGGGGAAACTACTGCATCAGATGTCACACAGTAAAATACACTGTACATGGTGACAGCCTGTCTATTAGAGTCCACACATTCAGTGCCTTGAACAGCATCTGTAACAAGTCAGAACCTAATGTGTAGAGTGACATTTGCGGAAACCTTCTCTGTACAGGAAGCCATGAAGATCCTACAACTTTACTAGATTCTTTACCTGCCTTGACTCAGAAACAACATCTTTTCTTAGTTCGCTGATTTGCTGCTGCCATTGGATGATAAGGATGCCAAAGTGTTACACGCTGTTCAATAAAGGTGATCACTCAGTTTGAATGGGTGGTTGCTCCTGAGATCTTGTCTCACTCTAATTCTGCATTTTAATATTTGGAAACTTAATCAAAACACCAGAAATGTTATGTTGGGATGAGGCAGGACCTGAATTAGTATATTAAAAATACAACATATTGAAAATATACTTTATGGGTCTCTAGATCACAAATGTCACTTTTACTTTATAGCTGAAATAATACTCAGATTATTCATCCTAGTATTTATGTAAAACAGTTCTCAGCTGCTTTAGTCTTTGTAGCTATCATGTTTTTACCTGTTGTCATAGTCTTTGTTATCATTTCCTGTTTTATTTTGTAAGTACTTCCGTTTCTGTTCAGTCCACATCTAGTGCATGCCTTACTTCCGGTCTCCTACACATCAGCTGTTGGTAATTGCTAATTAAGACAAGGTATTTAACATCCAGTACTCACCGCAGACCTCCGCCAGATTGTCATTGAGTCACTTCCGCTTTCCAGCATTGTTTGTTCATAGTCCAGTTGCTGTTCTTGACCTCGTTTAACTTGTGTAGCATTGCCCTTTTGTACCTCAGCCGAGCTGTCAAAGGTCACTTACCGCGTTAGGATAGTTACCCTTAATAGTTCAGAATTACAGAGGTGCTGGAGCCAAAGAGAAAATAACAATGGCAACATGCAGCAACACATCTAGACTCTACTGCAGTAGAGTCAGTTTCTGTTGTACCTGTATTAGTGAAAACCACGCTATCCTCAGGTACTTTAGGCTGTTTGTCTGATCATTACTGATGGAATAGTATACAATTTTCACAGCTCCACATTGATAGTGAATGCTAGCAGATAGATATTGAGAGAAGCCTTCTCTTAGTACATAAACTTGTCAATTTTTAAACTTGACCTGACTCCCAAAGACACACAAATTGTAATTAAAATATGTCTATATATGTCACATAACATTAATCTGTTGTTCCCATGTATTTTAAGATACATTATATTTCAGGAATAACATTAAGTTAATCAATATATAAAAATATTAAATTGTGTTTTTCTTTATTATGAGTGTGAGTGGAGGAAATCTTGATGTCCAAACATCTGTGTTGGAAGATTTGGTCCAGACATTTGTCATCAAGGAGTGTCTGTGTGACGGATCTTACATTTGTTTAAGCAGGGTGACTCAGAGCTTAAAGTGGCAAATCTGGATGTTGACTGGGGACAAACATTTTCATAAAGTCACTCTTTATAACAGCTTTTTCAGAGAACAGTAGATCAGCCTAAAGACGATACGTATAGTTTAATGTCAGCATCTGCCAGAGCAGCATGAAGACCAGCGGGCTGTTATTTGGTGTCCTGTGTCTCTCAGGTTAGTGAAGTGTTTGATAACATCTGATTGTCTTCATACGAAAGCATCTTGATCATTGATGTTGTGCTTTCAGGGTGTCTCATCTTCTCTACATGCTTCATCCATAAGTATCACTTCATCAACATCAACTCAACTTGGAATCAAGCTCAGACCTACTGCAGAACCAATTACATAGACCTGGCCACGATTAACAACATTGCAGAAGTAAATCAGTTTATCAGCACAGTTTCGTCTGCTGGTTACAATTCTAAGGCTTGGATTGGAATTTATGTCACGCTTTATGGTAATTGGACATATGCATACTCAGCTCAATATTTATACTGGAGGACGCCACAAGGAAGCGAGACATTCATACAGGGGACCTGGTGTGGGTACATCAGTTCGAATACATTCTGGTATGCAAACTGCACAGCAGAGCATCCATTTATCTGTGATGATGGTAAGGACAGGATTTTTAAACTCAGAGCCACTCTTTCATGTTATATCTGTTTGTTATTTTACAAAGTTCCAAGAGTGTGAAGTGAAAGGTTTTGATTAACTTAACATTATTTTCACACTAACTGCAGGGAACCAGAAAACCTTTGTTAATGTACCAATGGATTATTTGAACGCTTGGAGCTACTGTAAAGGAAACCTTACGGACCTAACGTCACCATTTGCCTCATCATTTAGCATATGGTTCACCGATGTAATGGCTTTGGTCCCAAGTGGACAACAAGTGTGGTTCGGGTGGATTGGCTATGTTAATTTCTTCTGGTCCGATTTAAGCCCCGTCTCGTTCAATTACTGGAACGAGTTGCCACAATTATTTGATAACTTGGGTGTGCTGCGAGGTGCTGCAGATTTGCAGAGGTCTGGAATATGGAGCTTTCTGTCTACTGAGTTGCTACCATTCGTCTGCTACACGGAGCAAGTTCCAGAGGACACTATAAAAGGTACTTTGCTAATGTTTAGAGATCAGAAAAGTAAGTAAGCAAACTTAATGATTTTTGGCTTTGTTTTTTCCTAAGTGCTTAAGCTGAGGGTGAGCTCCTCTACAGATGTCAATGACTTTGCTCTGGAAGCAAACATTCTGTCACAGGTAAATCAGTTACTGATTTATTACTTTTTTTCCGCAGTTTTCTTTTTCTCAGACCTCTGAAGAGGAGAGAACATCACAGTGACCAAATATGGGTGTGTGATGAATTTTGCATCAGAGATGTCCGCATTCAAAGAACATTCAAACAGAAACATGCAAAGTAGCACATCCGATCACTTTAGATTGTATTGTCTAGTTACTGGTACAGGCTTAGAGATGATTCAGGTCATACTTCATCATACTTCATAGGTCATAGTACAGTGTTACAGAATTTAATTTACTTCAAGCTTTACTGCTGAGCTACTGTGAATGTTTGACTTTTATTATTTACAGGTACATGTGTATTCATGTAGTTATGTATAGTTGCATACTTTCTGTACCTTCTGTGTTTCATAGCTCCAGATGAAATTTATGGAGCAAGGACTGAGTGGAGCTTCCCTGAAGTGGAGAAAACAGCCTGGTGGGAAAATCTTCCTAAAGAAGGGAAACAGTGACATCTCATACAAACATGAATGTCAAGTTAACTGTTAACATATCATAGACCTATTTGTAGATATCATGTATGTTAGTGAAAGTTTTCCTCAGACAGAACTGAAAAGTACGACTTTTTTGTTAATTATAAACATCGCACTAGTAACACTTACACTAATGTAATACCTTAAATCACAGCACAGCGTCCCCTACATTATGGCACTATATGAAGTTGAATAGACTTTGTGATTGCAGAGATAAATTCATTTGACTGTAGCTATGCCATTTTCCAGAAAACCCTCAGAAAAAAGGCATGGGGCTGAAAAGGCTAGCAGAGCTATTGTTTCACTTGTTTTTCTTTGATTATTCATTATTCATCATCTATGTATTTAGTTGTATGAAAAACTCTTGTAACTATGGTAATGCACTATGCAGAAGGCATGTTGTATTTGGTCGTATTCCATTTTTAACTATCCATAAGCAGCTGAATGGTCTTTATTGTATTATATTCTTGTCAATATTATATATATATATATATATATATATATACACACTCTATTCTCACCCTCTGCGGGTGGTCTCATCCACTTTCCAAGCTCGGGTCCTCTACCAGAGGCCAGGGAGCTTGAGGGTTCTGCGCAGTATCCTTGCTGTTCCTAAGACTGCACTTTTCTGGACTGAGATTTCGGATGTTTTTCCAGGGATCTGTCGTAGCCACTCCTCCAGTTTGGGGGTCACAGCCCCTAGTGCTCCGATCACCACAGGCACCACTGTGGCCTTCACCTTCCAAGCCTTCTCCAGTTCTTCTCTGAGCCCTTGGTATTTGTTGTATTTGTATTTGTTGCTCTTGTTTCTTTTTCCTGATGTTGCCATCGCTTGGTATTGCCATCGCTTGGTATTGCCACATCCACCACATCCACCACATCCTCCATCATGACTCATGGCTCACTGGTAGCTCAATCGGTAAAGTCGCAAGACTTGTATACGGGTGGTTCCCGGTTCGAACCCCCGTTAGGGCGTCCTTGACCCTTCAAGCTACCGCCTACCTCATATCATGAGAGACAATGAACCACATAAGGTATACCGGCTCAGACGTCGCCCGGTCTAACAAGGTCTGTGTCAGGTGTTGGGGAACCAGAGCACAGTTGGGGAACCTTGACGAGAATAAAGAATAAAGAAATAGCTAAGATGCGAGAACAGAGAACTGTTGGAATCAAGTAACCCTTGTGAGGGGTTACATGAAAAGAATGTGTGTCGAATGAGAACGGAGAAACCCACATTCAAGGCTGACGACGAAGCAACTAGTAGCTCAGTGTTCCAACATCCACAAACGGCAACTGCTATCACAACTTGAGATTGACGAGATACAACACAAATGCTACGGTTTCACCATCTCCCCAACCGGAAATTGGGTACGAAGCCCCAATAAGCACAGATACGCTGAGCGAGGCAGCAACTGACCTGAAAGATAAGATCATGGCGAGATTGAACAGGCAACCCCGAACCCCACTACAACGGCTAAGTGAAGTACCATCAGAAAGTCTCATGGAAGATGTGAATGCAGCATTGAGAGTGATCCCTACCACAACAATCACAGAAACCAATGAGCTGATATACGCTTCAGCATCAGTGATCCTAGAGGTGCTTGGCATATAAGACCATATAAGAGCAACCATGGGAGCCATGAGAAACAATACCCACCATGGAAACGAAGGTTGGAGGCAAAAATCAAGGCAGCTCGGAGGGAAGTGAGCCAAATAACAGAGGCGCAGAGAGGTGCAATGAAAAGACCGATGCCTAAGAGGTACAGCCAGATGAAGCACCATACCTGAAGCACTCGAAACTGCCAAGCAAAGGCTACAAGCCTTGGCCAGCCGCCTAAAGAGATACACCAGAGATAACGAAGCCAGACGAATAAACCGGCTGTTCGCAACACAACCTGCGAAAGTGTACTCTCTTGAAGCCAATGGGAAGCCACTTGCCCAAGTATCCATCAAATGTGGCATATACCAAGGAGATGCACTGTCCCCACTGCTGTTCTGCATAGGTCTGAACCCCCTCAGCCAAATAATAAACAAGACTGGCTATGGATACCGACTCCGGAACAGGGCCACCATAAGTCACCTCCTCTACATGGATGACATCAAGCTGTACGCCAAGAGTGAGCGAGACATCGACTCGCTCATCCACACCACCAGGATCTACAGCTCGGACATCGGGATGTCATTCGGACTCGAGAAATGTGGGAAGATGGTGACAAAGAGAGGCAAGGTAATCCACACAGAAGGGGTCTCACTCCCAGAAGGAACAATAGCAGACATTGAGGACAGTTACAAGTACCTTGGAATACCACAGGCAAACGGCAATCTTGAACAGGCAACAAGGAATGCGGCAACAGCCAAATACCTCCAACGAGTAAGGCAAGTCCTAAGAAGCCAGCTTAATGGCAAGAACAAATCCCAGGCAATAAACAGCTACGCCCTGCCAGTGATCAGATACCCTGCGGGAATAATAAGGTGGCCAAAGGAAGAGATACAGACCACAGATGTTAAGACACGAAAGCTCCTCACCATGCATGGAGGGTTCCACCCCAAATCCAGCACCCTGAGACTGTACGCTAGCCGCAAGGAAGGAGGCAGAGGACTAGTGAGCGTGAGAGCCACTATCCAGGATGAAACATCCAAGATTCATAAGTACATCAAGGATAAGGCCCCGACAGATGACGTGCTGAGTGAATGTCTCAGGCAGTGGAGAACAGAGGATGAGATGCTGGAAGAGGGACCATCATGGGAGGACAAGCCCTTACACGGGATGTACCACCGGAACATAACTGAAGTGGCTGATCTCAACAAATCCTACCAATGGCTTGAAAGGGCTGGGCTGAAGGACAGCACAGAGGCACTCATCCTGGCCGCACAGGAGCTGGCCCTGAGCACCAGAGCCATAGAGGCCCAGATCTACCACACCAGACAAGACCCAAGGTGTAGACTGTGCAAAGAGGCCCCAGAGACGGTCCAGCACATAACTGCAGGGTGTAAGATGCTGGCAGGCAAAGCATTCATGGAACGCCATAACCAAGTGGCTGTCATAGTATACAGGAACATCTGCGCGGAGTATGGACTGGAAACCCCAAGGTCAAAATGGGAAACACCTCCCAAGGTGGTAGAGAACGAGCGAGCCAAGATCCTGTGGGACTTCCAGATCCAGACAGACAGAATGGTAATGGCGAACCAACCAGACATTGTGGTGGTGGACAAAGAGCAGAGGAAAGCCGTAGTGGTGGATGTGGCAATACCAAGCGATGGCAACATCAGGAAAAAGGAACATGAGAAACTAGAGAAATACCAAGGGCTCAGGGAAGAACTGGAGAAGGCTTGGAAGGTGAAGGCCACAGTGGTGCCTGTGGTGATCGGAGCACTAGGGGCTGTGACCCCCAAACTGGAGGAGTGGCTACGACAGATCCCTGGAATAACATCCAAAATGTCAGTCCAGAAAAGTGCAGTCCTAGGAACAGCAAGGATACTGCGCAGAACCCTCAAGCTCCCTGGCCTCTGGTAGAGGACCCGAGCTTGGAAAGTGGATGAGACCACCCGCGGAGGGTGAGAATAGAGTGTGTGTATAGCTCGGGTCCTCTATCAGAGGCCAGGGGGCTTGGGCAAGTGGCTTCCCATTGGCTTCAAGGGTGGTTCTCCACAACCTCATTGAGTTTGCAATGAAGGCCCTTAGAGTCCTATTGATGTTGTACAGCTCCAAGCATTCAGTGATCCATGTGTGTGGCATTGAGTCATAGGCTTTCTTGTAGTCGATCCAGGCTGAGCACAGGTTGGTGTGTCGCATTCTGCAGTCTTGGGCGACTGTTCTGTCTACCAGGAGTTGGTGTTTGGCTCCTCTGGTATCCTTATCAATACCCTTCTGTGCTTCACTCATGTATTGACCCATGTGCCCACTTATCTTAGCTGCGATGATGCCTGACATGAGCTTCCATGTTGTAGAGAGACAGGTTATTGGTCGGTAGTTGGATGGGACTGTACCCTTTGAGGGATCCTTCATTATCAGGATTGTTCGCCCTTCGGTTAGCCATTCAGGGTGGGTCCCATCCCTTAGCAGCTGATTCATCATGTGCTGCCAGGCGCTCATGGATTGCAGTGAGCTTCTTTAGCCAGTAGGCGTGGATCATGTCAGGGCCAGGTGCTGTCAGTTTTTCATACCTGAGACTCTTTGTTGGATGTCTGCCACTGTGATAGTCACACAGGATTCTGTTCAGGGAGGTTGCTGTGGTCAGATCCATCAGCCACTGTGCATCACTGTTGTGTGACGCCTCCCTTTCCTATATACCTTTCCAGTACTGTTCAGTTTCCAGCCTTGGTGGGTCTGCTCTGCTGTTATTACCCTGCCATTGAGAGTACACTTTCACAGGTTGTGTGGTGAACAGCCGGTTTATTCGTCTGGCTTTGTTGTCTCTGGTGTATCTCTTTAGGCGGCTGGCCAAGGCTTGTAGCCTTTGCTTGGCAGTTTCGAGTGCTTCAGGTATGGGCATCTGGCTGTACCTCTTAGGCATTGGTCTTTTCATTGCACCTCTCTGCGCCTCTGTTATTTGGCTCACTTCCCTCCGAGCTGCCTTGATTTTTGCATACAACATTCGTTTCCATGGTGGGTATTGTATTCTCATGGCTCCCATGGTTGGACAGCACAGAGGCACTCATCCTGGCTGCACAGGAGCAGGCCCTGAGCACCAGAGCCATAGAGGCCCAGATCTACCACACCAGACAAGACCCAAGGTGTAGACTGTGCAAAGAGGCCCCTGAGACGGTCCAGTACATAACTGCAGGGTGTAAGATGCTGGCAGAAAAAGCATACATGGAAAACATCCGAAATCTCAGTCCAGAAAAGTGCAGTCCTAGGAACAGCAAGGATACTGCGCAGAACCCTCAAGCTCCCTGGACCAGGGGAGGACCAGAGCTTGGAAAATGGATGAGACCACCCGCGGAGGGTGAGAATAGAGTGGTATATATATATATATATATATATATATATATATATATATATATATATATATATATATATATATATATATATATATATATATATATATATATATATATGTCAGGTTCTGGCTCCGTTATCAGGTTTATTTTGAAGACACCTTGTTTTTCGGTCATATTATCATGTTTTGGGTTCCAGTTTCCACTTCCTGTCTTTATTTTGGTAGTCTCCCGGTTTCTGTTTTCGGTTCCAGCTTTACTTCCGGTCCCCATTAGTCACACCTGCTCCGTATCAAGTAATCACTTCTTGTATTTAACCACCACCTGTTTCCTCAGTTCCCCGCCAGATCGTCGCTCGTATGCCAGACATCCATTCCCAGCACTTAGTTATTCTATTCGCGTGTTTTTGATCCTGCTCTGTTTTTGACTTCTGATTCTCGCCTGCTCCCTTATCTGTACTGTCGCTTGGATAGCTCTGAATTAACGAACCTGACCGCTCGACTACGAGACAGCCTACTCCCTTACGCCCCGTGACTGACTGTGTATGATCCGGACCGCCTGTGATTCTGCAATAAACCGTTTAACCCTACGTTCTGCCTGTGGTCTCCGTGCTGTGCATGTGGGTCCTTTCATCTGCCGTTCCCTGACAGAACGATCTGGCCAGACTTGGACCCAGCCAGCACTCAGCCGTCGCCCAGGTCAGTGACTGTTTTGTTTCTTGGTTTTTTTGGCGGCGAGTCTCCTTCACCTGCGAGGAGGTATGGAGTTCACCTGCGCCGAGCTACCCAGCGACCTACGCGTTTATTTTCAAATCCTCGCGGAGGATTACCGACGGGCGGTTAACCCGAAGAACCAGCGCAGCGCCGTGGAGGTGGCGATATTAACGCTGGAGGACGATGACAGCGTGTTGGAGCGCCCCAGTGTTCGTCGCCTCTATGAGCGGCTGTGCGAGCTAAGCGACGCGCTCCGCACCACGCCAGCGCCGGTCGCACCGCCGAAGGTTTCGGTTTCCTCCTCCCCGCCCCGTCGCACCGTTGTGTCTGCACCAACCTGCCCAGCTCCATGTTTGTTCCGCTGGGAGGATTGCCTGCACTCGTGCGGTCCCCAGTCCCCAGTTCAGCCGCGAGCTGTTCAGTCTCCAGCCCAGCCGCGAGCTGTTCAGTCTCCAGCCCAGCCGCGAGCTGTTCAGTCTCCAGCCCAGCCGCGAGCTGTTCAGTCTCCAGTCCAGCCGCGAGCTGTTCAGTCTCCAGTCCAGCCGCGCCCTGTTCAGTCTCCAGTCCAGCCGCGCCCTGTTCAGTCTCCAGTCCAGCCGCGCCCTGTTCAGTCTCCAGTCCAGCCGCGCCCTGTTCAGTCTCCAGTCCAGCCGCGCCCTGTTCAGTCTCCAGTCCAGCCGCGCCCTGTTCAGTCTCCAGTCCAGCCGCGCCCTGTTCAGTCGCCAGTCCAGCCGCGCCCTGTTCAGTCTCCAGTCCAGCCGCGCCCTGTTCAGTCTCCAGTCCAGCCGAGCCCAGTCCCGTCTCCAGTTCAGTCGAGCCCAGTCCTGTCTCCAGTTCAGTCGAGCCCAGTCCCGTCTCCAGTTCAGCCGAGCCCAGTTCCAGTTCAGCCGAGCCCAGTTCCAGTTCAGCCGAGCCCAGTTCCAGTTCAGTCGAGCCCAGTCCCGGTCTCAGCCCAGTCGAGCCCAGTCCCGGTCTCAGCCCAGTCGAGCCCAGTCCCGGTCTCAGCCCAGTCGAGCCCAGTCCAGGTCTCAGCCCAGTCGAGCCCAGTCCCGGTCTCAGCCCAGTCGAGCCCAGTCCAGGTCTCAGCCCAGTTCAGGTTCCAGTCCAGCCCAGTCGAGCTCAGTTCAGGTTCCAGTCCAGCCCAGTCGAGCCCAGTTCAGTCGAGCCCAGTTCAGTCGAGCCCAGTTCAGTCGAGCCCAGTTCAGTCGAGCCCAGTTCAGTCGGCCCCAGTTCAGTCGAGCCCTGTTCCGGCCCCAGTTCAGTCGAGTCCTGTTCCGGCCCCAGTTCAGTCGAGTCCTGTTCCGGCCCCAGTTCAGTCGAGTCCTGTTCCGGCCCCAGTTCAGTCGAGTCCTGTTCCGGCCCCAGTTCAGTCGAGTCCTGTTTCGGCCCCAGTTCAGTCGAGTCCTGTTCCGGCCCCAGTTCAGTCGAGTCCTGTTCCGGCCCCAGTTCAGTCGAGTCCTGTTCCGGCCCCAGTTCAGTCGAGTCCTGTTCCGGCCCCAGTTCAGTCGAGTCCTGTTCCGGCCCCAGTACAGTCGAGTCACGTTCCTGTCCAGGTTCCAGTACAGTCGAGTCACGTTCCTGTCCAGGTTCCAGTACAGTCCAGTCACGTTCCTGTCCAGGTTCCAGTACAGTCCAGTCACGTTCCTGTCCAGGTTCCAGTACAGTCCAGTCACGTTCCTGTCCAGGTTCCAGTACAGTCCAGTCACGTTCCTGTCCAGGTTCCAGTACAGTCCAGTCACGTTCCTGTCCAGGTTCCAGTTCAGTCCAGTCACGTTCCTGTCCAGGTTCCAGTTCAGTTCAGTCACGCGCAGGTCGTGTCCCAACCAGGGGGCACCACCTGTCGTACAGGTGCTATGCACACCCGATCAGGCCCGACGTCTGCTCCGTCGAGCTTGGCAGCGGCAAGTAGCCATGCCAGCTCCAGAGTAGATGCCGTTCCAGTTCCTGTCGGCCATGTCGCGGCCGTTCCTGTCGGCCATGTTGAGGCCGTTCTAGTTCCTGTTCCTGTCCCTGTCGGCCAAGTAGACGCCGTTCCTGTCCCTGTCGGCCATGTTGCGGCCGTTCCTGTCGGCCATGTTGCGGCCGTTCTAGTCCCGGTTCCTGTCCCTGTCGGCCAAGTAGATGCCGTTCCTGTCCCTGTCGGCCAAGTAGATGCCGTTCCTGTCCCTGTTGGCCAAGTAGATGCCGTTCCTGTCCCTGTCGGCCAAGTAGATGCCGTTCCTGTCCCTGTCGGCCAAGTAGATGCCGTTCCTGTCCCTGTCGGCCAAGTAGATGCCGTTCCTGTCCCTGTCGGCCAAGTAGATGCCGTTCCTGTCCCTGTCGGCCAAGTAGATGCCGTTCCTGTCCCTGTCGGCCAAGTAGATGCCGTTCCTGTCCCTGTCAGTCTTGGGGTGGCAGTCCCGGCGCACCTCCAGGAGGAGGTCGCGCCAGCTGCAGTCCCCGCGCACCTCCAGGAGCAGGTCGCGCCAGCTGCAGTCCCCGCGCACCTCCAGGAGGAGGTCGCGCCAGCTGCAGTCCCCGCGCACCTCCAGGAGGAGGTCGCGCCAGCTGCAGACCCCGCGCACCTCCAGGAGGAGGTCGCGCCAGCTGCAGACCCCGCGCACCTCCAGGAGGAGGTCGCGCCAGCTGCAGACCCCGCGCACCTCCAGGAGGAGGTCGCGCCAGCTGCAGACCCCGCGCACCTCCAGGAGGAGGTCGCGCCAGCTGCAGACCCCGCGCACCTCCAGGAGGAGGTCGCGCCAGCTGCAAACCCCGCGCACCTCCAGGAGGAGGTCGCGCCCGCCGCAGTCCCGGCGGACCCCCAGGAGGGGGTCGCGCCCGCCGCAGTCCCGGCGGACCCCCAGGAGGGGGTCGCGCCCGCCGCAGTCCCGGCGGACCCCCAGGAGGGGGTCGCGCCCGTCGCTGTCCCGGCGGACCCCCAGGAGGGGGTCGCGCCCGTCGCTGTCCCGGCGGACCTCCAGGAGGGGGTCGCGCCCGTCGTAGTCCCGGCGGACCTCCAGGAGGGGGTCGCGCCCGTCGCAGTCCCGGCGGACCTCCAGGAGGGGGTCGCGCCCGTCGCAGTCCCGGCGGACCTCCAGGAGGGGGTCGCGCCCGTCGCAGTCCCGGCGGACCTCCAGGAGGGGGTCGCGCCCGTCGCAGTCCCGGCGGACCTCCAGGAGGGGGTCGCGCCCGTCGCAGTCCCGGCGGACCTCCAGGAGGGGGTCGCGCCCGTCGTAGTTCCTGTCGACCCCCAGGAGGGGGTCGCGCCCGTCGCAGTCCCGGCGGACCTCCAGGAGGGGGTCGCGCCCGTCGCAGCCCCGGCGGACCTCCAGGAGGGGGTCGCGCCCGTCGCAGTCCCGGCGGACCTCCAGGAGGGGGTTGCGCCCGTCGTAGTTCCTGTCGACCCCCAGGAGGGGGTCGCGCCCGTCGCAGTACCGGCGGACCTCCAGGAGGGGGTCGCGCCCGTCGCAGTCCCGGCGGACCTCCAGGAGGGGGTCGCTCCCGTCGCAGCTCCCGCTGCACCTGCATCGGTTCCTGGCGGCCCGGCTCTGGCCGCACCTGCATCGGTTCCTCGTCGCGGTGGTCCAAGGAGGACGCCGCTGGTTCCTGCCTCGTCCTGGTCTCGGCTGCCGGACTGGTGGCCTCGCCCTCGGCTTCTCCTGGTGATTGGATGGCGCTGCCTCCTCCGGCGCCGTCCGCCTCGACTCCGCCACCGCCACGGCCGTTCGCCTGGGGAACGCCCCCTCCTGCCACGACGATGGCGAGGCCTTTGCCGCCGTCGCCCACCACGATCCTGGGACTCCCCTGCTGCCACCCTCCAAAAGAGGGGGGGGGGTTTCTGGGCCCCATGGGACCGTTGGGGATGGACTCTGAGCTTCCTGCTTCCGGTTTTATGAACTCCTGATTTGACCCTCCTCCAGTCCTCCCTCCGCCCACCCTGCTTGTCTGCCTTGAGGGGGGGGGATTCGGTCCCTCCTCCTGTGACCGCCCTCCGCCCGCCCTGGTGTGGAGGGGGGGGGGGCTTCCGTGGGCGCCGTGGAAGACGCCCTAGAGGGAGGGGTACTGTCAGGTTCTGGCTCCGTTATCAGGTTTATTTTGAAGACACCTTGTTTTTCGGTCATATTATCATGTTTTGGGTTCCAGTTTCCACTTCCTGTCTTTATTTTGGTAGTCTCCCGGTTTCTGTTTTCGGTTCCAGCTTTACTTCCGGTCCCCATTAGTCACACCTGCTCCGTATCAAGTAATCACTTCTTGTATTTAACCACCACCTGTTTCCTCAGTTCCCCGCCAGATCGTCGCTCGTATGCCAGACATCCATTCCCAGCACTTAGTTATTCTATTCGCGTGTTTTTGATCCTGCTCTGTTTTTGACTTCTGATTCTCGCCTGCTCCCTTATCTGTACTGTCGCTTGGATAGCTCTGAATTAACGAACCTGACCGCTCGACTACGAGACAGCCTACTCCCTTACGCCCCGTGACTGACTGTGTATGATCCGGACCGCCTGTGATTCTGCAATAAACCGTTTAACCCTACGTTCTGCCTGTGGTCTCCGTGCTGTGCATGTGGGTCCTTTCATCTGCCGTTCCCTGACAATATATTTATATATTGTAATGGAAAAATCTTGCCTTAGTGCTATTTCATATCCAACACACTCGTCATGTCCTGGTTAGGTGCAATACTGAACTGAACATTCTTACACAAACAACTAATCTCCTGTGCTGTCGTACATCAAGTCTAAACATCTGATGTTCCTTTTCACTGACTAATAATTTATGATATATGTTTGTCTTTTACACCTGGACTCTGGCTCCATCCTATCTGACTCCCCATCAGACCCAAGGCTGTTAAAGCGAATGCATCTTGTCTTGGAAGCTCGTTGTTCCTCCTTTGGATAACAAGACACGATGATGCAGAAGTGAGAAAGCAAACATTCTCACTCACAGCGAGATAAGGTGTCGCAAACAATTCCATTGCTGCAGAGAGACATTCCACCAGAGCCAGAGAAAGGGGTTAAAAGGCAGAGACAACTTGAGAATCGCGGGCTCTTTGCATCACACCTTCGTGGTGTGTGCATTGATCTCCCCAGCTGGTTTTTGGTTTGTTGATGTGCACGATCAACATCCATGCTTTTTATTTGCTTTCCCCATTATTTTTATTTTCTTTATTATTTCAATAAATCGCACAAAAGGACAACTCTCTCTCATCTGCTTCTTTATGGGAAATTTCCACCACACACACACACACACACACACACACACACACACACACACACACACACACACACACACACACACACACACACACACACACACACGTCTCATGTATTTACTTCCAGGTTTGTGGCTTTTCCACCTTTGTTGTATTCCTGTTCACTATTTATACCTTCAGCTTTTTCCCCTTCCTTGTCACCAGTTGCAGCTCTGATGTCACTAAAATATTCATTATTTGTTAAGGAACTGAACATGACGTCAAAACTGAGGTACTTAGGAAAGACTCCAGCACCCTCAGTGACCCCTATGGGGACCACCTGGGAAAAAATGGATGGATGATGTCAGAGAAAAATGGGTCTGTGTCTTCAGAGAAAGAGAAACATCCTGATGTTCACTGGAAAACAACTTCACAAGTCATCAACATTTCATCCTGGAATAACAAGAGCTTCTATCTTTAAAAGACTGGACGAGGAAGAAGTTCACAAGGAATTACTTAGAACTGGTTCAGGAAGTAACAGCTTTAATACATGAATCTAAACATAGACAGACATAAACAGACTGAATTAAGTGTTAAACAGTGTATTTTTTGACAGAACTACACTTTAAACACACTACTGAGAATGTCACAGAGACACTGAGGAACCAGAATAACCAAACCCAAACCCAGCATAAAGAGGTTCTGTGAATGTAGTGTTGAAGGTGTAAAGGTGGATCAGTTTGTCAGAGGAGACACTGTAGAAAGACAGACAACCAGCAGGATAGTCCACATACACTGCTACTCTGTGAGACACAGAGGAGGAGATGGGTGTCATTCTGCTATTGTGCCAGACATAGTAACCATTATCAGAGCAGCTCAGCCTCCAGGACTGATTGTTACATCCAAACAAACTGTCTTCATCAACCTTTCTTTCAATTCCTCTGTAACTCACTGATACATAAACCCATTCTCTCCACTCAACCTCCCAGTAACAGCGACCAGTCAGACCATCACTACACAGCAGCTGAGGACACAGATCAAATCTGTCTGGATGATCAGGATATGACTGATCCTCCTCCACATGTGTCACCTTCCTGTTGTTATCAGACAGTTGTAGTTTTCTGTTCACTGTGTTTGTGTCGATTGTGAGTTGACAGAAATCTGATGGAGAGAAGAAGACACAATCCAGCTGCAGTTATTGATCTATCATCAATTTGATGATGACTCATGACAGTTTGAAGATGGTTGAATGTTACTGAGCTCAGTAAAAACACACTTACACTTGGTCAGACCTGGTCTCAACCATTGGGCTCCATCAGGCTCCATCCTAAAAGGAGAAGTGGGTCAGAGACATGCAGACATGGTTCTAATACACACATTGGTTTAGGATTGTGTTCAGATGTAGGTTTGTATGTAGAGATGGACATTCAGCAACAACTAAGAAACTGAATCCTTATCTTGGAATCTACGGAGCATCAGGTTTTACTTCTCAATTTTATAATCAGACACACTCTTTCATCTTCAAAATAATGTGACACCACAGGAAGCAGGAAACTAGAGCAAAGTAAAAGATGCTCAACTCTACATACAAGGGCTCTTTTTGTCTCTAATGTTTATCGTTGATCACAATTCCAGAGCATAACCAGGTGAAGCTTTGATCACAATAACGTCTTGACCTGTAAAGTCTGGGTAAAATACTTTTCAGATTGAAAGACTATCAAAAGCTGTGAAATTACACCTTGGTCTTTCATTAATGTTATTTTAACAGGATTTTGGAAAGACGTCTGAATTGATCTTACTGCAAGCAGCGGGCAAAATTCCCCACTCGCCTTTTCCTTGGAGCTATCTTGCTATCTGCAAGTTCAAGTCCTCTACCAGAGGCCTGGGAGCTTGAAGGTACTGTATTTTAGCTGTTCCTAGGACTGCACTCTTCTAGACAGAGATCTCAGATTGTGTTCCTGGGATCCGTTGGAGCCACTTTCCCAGTTTGGGAGTTACAGTACAGCCCCTAGTGTTCCTGTCACCACAGGTACCACTTGTGCCTTCACCTTCCACATCTTTTCTATCTTTAAGCAGAAGCACGCTTTTTATTGTTTTCACTTCCTGTTTTTCCCTAATTTTCTATCTACTGTGTCTGATTTTTAATAAGTCTTAGTAGTTAAGGTGTATCCTCTCTGATCACATTGTTGAAGAGCTTTTATGGATTTTTTTTACACTTGGATTATACTTTTCCTCATCCATAAGGGAGTGCAGCAGCACCAGCAGCGGCAGCTGTAACCATGCCAACGTTCTTTACAACCGGGATCAACTGATCGCACAGTTGGAGCAAAATATTCAACTTTGTCTGGGATGTCAAGCTTCCCCAACAAAATAAAAGGGGAAAGCAAGGGGATGAAAAGTTTGTGGAGGAAACAAAGATTGGGAGAGAGAGTTGCACAAAGAGAAAGTGAGATTCAAGCCGCATCTCCCTTTGCTAAATATGGTCAATGTAACATCACTGATAATAAAATGGACTAACTGACACATCGGTCAGACGTTCACCTTCACTCTGCAGACCAGACATCCCGACACCTTTTTTATGATCTCTGGTGACTTAAATCACGCTACACTTCAAAACAACAACAACAGGGAAGTGTGGACTGGAAAAATAAGTCCTCAGCAGTGTACGAGAAAGCTGAATGTACTTTCTAGGGAGGCTCAGGTCCTTTCTCCCTTCCTGTCTGGACTTTAAATCTGTGGTGGCCAATGTTGTTCTTTACACTGTAGTCTGCTGGGGCAGCAGCATGAATGTAGCAGATACTAAGAGACTAGACAAACTGATCAGAAGGTGTGGCTCTCACATACACAAACACATTCCTAATTCCTCTTATCAAACACTGTCTGTATTTTTTTCCATACCTGAGAGTTTTTAGTTTACAGTGTAGATGAGCAGACAGCAGCTTCTCTCCTAAGTGTCCTGGATGATTGTAGCTCAGGTCCAGCTCTCTCAGATAAGAGGGGTTGGAGCTCAGAGCTGAGACCAGTGAAGCACAGCCTTCCTCTGTGACCAGACATCCTGTCAATCTGCACACACATGAACAACGTAAATTCTATTTAGTGGTAAGTCTTGCCTCTGGTCGGACTGACAGCTAGGACAGGCTCCAGCACCTTGCAACTCCTACGAGAAGTCGTCTGGAGAGTCGAGAGTCGTCTCTTCAGAGACCACGGTTAAGCCAGATATTTGCTAGATTTATGGTTCGCATGGTTTGTGAGTGAGGGTAACAGCAATTAGACACAGAGATGTCTGCTACTCAGTCTGCAATGTAGACATAGATGTGGCTAACTATTAGCTTGGCTTACACGTTTTTATTTTGGAATACATACTACTGAAAACGTTTTAGTAGTATGTATGAAAGTAATTCACTAGTATGTATGAAAGTATTTCACTTGTATGTATGAGGATTTCACTAGTATGTAGGAGTATTTCAGTAATATGTATGAGAGCTAAGTTTCCACTTGTGTGTGTGAGAGGGTAATTCTGAATTAAGCACCTTATACTCTTGTCCAGCGTTTGGTTGCCCTGTTTGTTCATTTGTGGTGTCATGTTATCTCCACGTTTGGTTTTGTCATTTGTAATCAAGTTTTTTGACCTGTGTGATTAGTTTGGAAAATCAGTTTTTTCATTCATGTGGTCATTTGCTGGTTTGACAGTGTCAGTGTCAATGTTAATGACACTATGAGATGCAGCTGCATGGATGCAGCTACAGTAGGCCACTGTAGTTTAGTTTGAAACTTGATTTTTCTGCCAAGCATAATTTAATCTTTTATTATAAACGTTTGCATTACTTTACCTACCATTGCTTATATATGTTTAATATTGGTTGGGGTTTTTAAAGAGTGAAAAGATTAATCATGAATGTTTGTATGTATTCATCTTAAATGTATTGCATTTAAGCGATACTTCAAACTCTAAGTACTACAGTGGATCAGCTTTGCCGTCATTACAAATGACTTTGTTCTACGAACTCAGCCATTCGGAAAAGATTTAAACGACTAATGTCCATGTAGGGCGGCATGGTGGTGCGGTGGGTAGCACTGTCAACCTTCAGGGTTCGATTCCCGGAGGCGGCCCTGGTGCCTTTCTGTGTGGAGTTTGCATGTTCTCCCCATGTTTGCATGGGTTTTCTCCAGGTTCTCCGGCTTCCTCCCACATTGATTGCCCGTAGGTGTGAGTGTGTGTGAATGGTTGTCTGTCTATGTGTTGCCCTGCGATGGACTGGCGACCCGTCCAGGGTGCTGGGTTGGATAGCATAGTCAGCTGGGTTGGGCTCCCCGCATTAGGGAATAAGCGGTTTAGAAAATGGATGGATGTCCGCGTTAATGCAGTCTTGCATTATTGTGCAATTAACAGGCTAACATGCCCAACACGTTGAAAATTACCAATACAAAAATATCTGATGATTTACACTAGTTTGGATTATCTAATGCCAGTGTTTAATATAGAACTTTCTTCAGTACTGAAAAGATATTTTGAACTGACCTGAGAGTCTCCAGTTGACAGTGAGGACTCTTCAGTCCATCACACAGTAGCTTCACTCCTGAATCCTGCAGGTTGTTGTTACTCAGGTCCAATTCTCTCAGACTAGAGGACTGAGAGCTGAGAACTGAGGACAGAGCTTCACAGCTTCTTTCTGACAGGTTACAGCCGCTTAGTCTAGAAAGTAGACACAAATATAATTTTAAACAATGAAAATGATACAAATTCTACATATAGGACTTCACCTACAGAGCGTTCTTAGAAGCTTTGACCACAGGCAGCAGCTTTAGAAGAGCCTCCTCTGAAGCATAGAATTTCTTCAGGTCAAACTCATCTAGTTCATTTCCTGATGACACCAACACGAAGACCAGCGCTGACCACTGAGTAGGAGACAGCTTATCTGTAGACAGACGTCCTGATCTCAGGTACTGTTGGATCTCCTCCACTAGAGAACAATCATTCAGTTCATTCAGACAGTGGAACAAGTTGATGCTTTTCTCTGCAGGGAGAGGCTCTGAGATCTTTTCCTTGATGTACTGAACTGTGTGTGGAACAATGTCACTTCTGCTCTGTTTCATAAGACTTAGAAGAAAACTTTGATTTGACACTGAAAGTCCCAGGAGAAAACGCAGGAAGAGGTCCAGGTGTCCATTTGGAGTCTTTAAGACCTTGTCCACAGCATCATTGTAGAACTGTGTTCCAACATACTGTTTTGTTTTTGTTTCTTGGTGTGTTGATTGTTCTTCTGACAGCAGGTTGACCTCAGAGTTATTGAAGGTCAGATGGACATGAAGAGCAGCCAGAAACTCCTGAACACTCAGATGGATGAAGCAGAACACCTTGTGCTGGTACAGTCCTCTCTCCTCTTTAAAGATCTGTGTGAACACTCCTGAGTAAACTGAGGCTGCTGTGATATCGATGCCACACTCTGTCAGGTCTGACTCATAGAAGATCACGTTTCCTTTCTGCAGCTGCTCAAAAGCCAGTTTTCCCAGAGACTCAATCATCTTCCTGTTCTCTGGACTCAAGAGTGGATTTGTCTCAGCTCCTTCATCGTACTTGATGTTCTTCACTTTGGTCTGAACCACCAGGAAGTGGATGTACATCTCAGTCAGGGTCCTGGGCAGCTCTCCTCCCTCTCTGGTTTTCAACACGTCCTCCAGAACCGTAGCAGTGATCCAGCAGAAGACTGGGATGTGGCACATGATGTGGAGGCTTCGTGACGTCTTGATGTGGGAGATGATTGTTGTGGCCTGCTGCTCATCTGTGAACCTCTTCCTGAAGTACTCGTCCTTCTTTAGGTCAGTGAACCCTCTGACCTCTGTCACCAGGTCAACACAGCCAGGAGGGACCTGATTGGCTGCTGCAGGTCGTGTGGTGATCCAGAGGCGAGCAGAGGGAAGCAGGTTCCCCCTGATCAGGTTTGTCAGCAGCACATCCACTGAGGTGGACTCTGTGACATCAGTCAGGGTTTTAGCCTTGTTGAAGTCCAGAGGAAGTCGACACTCATCCAGACCGTCCAAGATGAAAACAACCTGGAACTGATCAAACCTGCAGATTCCTGCTGTTTTGGTTTCAGTGAAAAAGTGATGAACGAGTTCCACCAAGCTGAACTTTTGCTCTTTCAGCACATTCAGCTCTCTGAAGGTGAATGGAAATGTGAACTGTATTTCCTGGTTGGCTTTGTCTTCAGCCCAGTCCAGAGTGAACTTCTGTGTTAGGACTGTTTTCCCAATTCCAGCCACTCCCTTTGTCATCACTGTTCTGATGGCTCCATCTCTTCCAGCTGAGCCTTTAAATATGTCTTCTTGTCTGATGGTTGTTTCTGCTCTGTATTGTTTCCTGGAGGCTGATTCAATCTGTCTGACCTCATGGTTATCGTTGACCTCTCCAGTCTCTCCCTCTGTGATGTAG
The DNA here is from genome assembly GCF_900634795.4 of Betta splendens. NCBI lineage: Eukaryota > Metazoa > Chordata > Actinopteri > Anabantiformes > Osphronemidae > Betta > Betta splendens. Next base: position 12,318,435 of record NC_040882.2, on the reverse strand, counting down.
AGCTCTGTGTAGATCTGGTTCAGAGGGGTTGGGTTTCCTGCTTTAGCGATGCCTTCAAACACACATTGAAACTTCTGCTTCAGCTGAGATTTAAGATGAAGCTGGCATATTCCAAAAGGAGATCCTAGATTGACAAGTAAACACTTGAATTGTAATATACAACATTAAAAAGGTGAAATAATAATTAATAATTTCATTCCAACTCAATCCTCCAATACACCATTAAATGTGTAATTGTGTCTGTGATGTTAAATGTTATAAATCCTCGTACTGCTCTGCAGACAGTCAGCCAGCTCCTCCTGCTTCATCCTTCTCAGGAAGTTCACTGTGATCTTTAGAAATGCGTCTCTGCTGCTCCTCCTCTGCTCTAAATCCTCACCATCCAACCCCTCTTCATCGTCCCTTTGACTCTCTAAGCATTGTGGGTAATCTAAACTCAGAACCTTCTGGATCTTCTTCAGCTCCTTCTTCACAAACGTAACAATGTTTTCCTCCAGCAGCTGGAACAGAAACTATATGAATGACACATTCCAACTAAAACCATGGAACCGAACCTCAGATCCATGTTGGACACACTGACAATCCACTGGTCTAAAAAGTGCAGCATGAGATTATTGTGAACACAACAGATGAAAGGTAGTAGTTGTACATGTACAGACCATAAATATGGAGTCCAGGTGTGTTTGGTGCTGCTGGACAGACTGAGCACTGGGAACCTCTGAGTTCTGCTGGTCCACTCTGTGGAGGAACCATGAAGAATGAATTGTGTGTGTTCACACTGAGACGCACAAGGTAAAGGTTGGATGTAATCAGTGAATCAGAGACTCCCTGTAGTGGTGAAGGTTTACTGTCAGTCAGTTGGTTCTGTCTCAGCAGCTCTGAACATAAATCTCTGCCTCCATCACTAAGACTGAAGTGTTGGAACACTGAGTCTGCTGGGATCAGACTAGTTTAGTCCATTAGTATGCTTTGTCTCCTGCATTAGCAGTGATCTTTTTTTCCCTTGTTTAATGTACAGGACTGTCCTGCCTTATACAGTGATTTTTAGTTAGTTAATAGTCTTCTGTTTGTTCTTTTTGGTCTTTGTGGTAGAAACCTTATTCTTGAGTTAAGCAGTGTTTTGAGTAAAAATTGTTGTTTTGATTCTTTGTTTTTTATTAATTAATTGTGAATATTGGATGAGCCCTCTTCTTGTTAGTTAGGCAGGCCTGACTCTGAAAAACCTAGTTAAGTTTTAAATCTTTCCCTGTATGAGGTCAGGATCAGAGCTTTAGCTACTGGGTGGATGGAGATACTGTATGATTAGTGAGTGTTTGCTGGACACTGAATAAAGCTTCTACTCTATATTAAGGCTTCAAACACAAATCAACATATTCACATCCCAGTGATCAAGAAAACAACACAACCATTTACATCAGATTGTTCAACCAGATACAATCTGACAACAACTCACTTTGGCTCTGATTCAGTTTGGTCATTAAAACCAATACTATGGTCCATTGACTTAACCCTCCTTATAGGCCCACAGCTGGGTTCAGGTTCATGTTCAGCCGATTTTTGTCTCTGATGGGGCCTGAGAAAAAAACAACTTAGGTGACTCTCACATATTTAGTCAATATTTCCATTATGACCAGTAATATGAAATATGTGATGACAAAATAATAAATAGTGTTTGTGACTTGGAGACAGAATCAGTCAGATGCTCTCAGTCATCTCACCTCAGAGTTTTGTTCTGGCTCTCATGGTCCCCACACAGACTGGTTTTAGAGGGAAGGGCTCCCTCCTCTTTGACCTTATGTTGGTTCATAATGCTGATTTCACATTCACATAAGCTCACACACACTCTGGTTCATATCAGAGACAGTTGGAGGCAGAGGAAGCTTCCACCAGCTGCTCTTCTTCTACTATCAATCACTACATGGAGACATAAAGGTGCAGCCCAGTATGATGATGGAGCAACATACAACATACATTCACTGTTACTGAATTACTGTGAGTTTAAGAAATCATGGAGGAGATTCAAACATTTTAACTCCTCAAACTGACTACTTCCTTGTTCAAAAATGAAAATGAAAATGAAATTAAAATCTGTCTAAACCTGTTACAAACGTTCTACAGTAACAAATAAGACCAAAATTCCTAAAAACAAAATAAATAAATAAAAATGGTAAAGGTAAACCTTCAGTAAAACCTTTCTATCTATTGGTTTCAACTGCAGACCCTACTGTATTCATACGGCTTAAGTTCCAACAAAAAGCAGACCTTTAGAGACTTACAGCAGTGGTGGTGACAGCAGAAACTCTGAGTCCTGGTTCTCCTCACAGATTAAAGAGTCCAGTCAGTGGAGTGGGAGGTGCCTGAGCTGGGTCACTGGCGCTGGGAACACTGGTACCGATTCTCTAAGATCACGACCTTTAGACTGAGCTGCTTCCTGATTTCAACTTTTACTCTGTGTCACTTTGGTCAAACCTGAATGTTCACTTCATTAGAACAAACATGATCTGGATTTTTGGCTTTGAACTGTTGAGGATGGACTGAGGCCGACTTATTGGAATGTGGACCTGACTGAACTGGTTTCATGACTAATGAAGACAAACATCATGACAGAGGAGACACAGCTACATCTGTTGTGGAACTGTGGAAGAGGACCCTGGAACTAGAAAGAATTAAAAACACACTAAAACAGAACCACTGACTTGTGTTAGTCAGTTTGTGTTAGGGATGAGCAGCAGGTGGTGACATGTGATTGGTCTGTTTAAAGTGTCTGATGCCTCCTGATTAGTTCCTGATGATGACATTACAGAATCCTTTGCTTCTGAACCCTTGTTCTGTTAGTTTGGACTCAGTGTTGAAGAGTCGGAAGGCACACTCCACCACACAAAAACTGGTGAATAATCAAAGCTCAGACATTGAGATGGTGGAAGGATTATCACCTAAACGATCAACTGGACTGGTTAAACAAAACAGACTCTATACCGGAGGGAGCTGCTAAGGAGACTGAGGTCCTTTGATGTGTGTTGTTCCGGGGAGTTGTTCCAGACCGTTTACACTGTGGTTGCCTCAGCAGTCATACATGGAGTGTACTGGGTAGACAGTACAGGCAGAGACAGGAAGAGACTTAACAAGCTGGATCAGAAACATCATGGAGAACCCCTTCCCTGCACCACACTGTAGAGACTCTGAGCAGCTCCTTCTGTCAGACTTGGGCAGGCGTCGGACCCACATGCACAGCACAGAGGCAAGGTGATGATTAATACAGGCTTTATTTCGTAATGCAGAGTCAGACGGTCCAGGTCATACACAAGGCTTGGCAATGAGGTACAGAATGGAGCAGGCAATCTCGAGTCCAGTAAGCAGGCAAGGTTCGGTACACAGAAGATCTCGGTGACGGTACAGACAAGGGCTAAGCAAACTCACGGTCAGTTGTTCAGTCAAGGTTCTTTCTCTGGCAACGGTACAGACAAGGTTCAGGCAGGATTCGGCGGTCAAGGTGCTCAGGATCAATACACGAGAGAACTAGACATGAAACGCTGGAAAGAAGGATGGAACTAAACAATCTGGCGGCTTGAGTCTGTGAGAGCTGGAGGTTATATACTGGTGAGTGATTACTAATTACGGACAGGTGTGGATAACGAGAACCGGTGAGTGAACAACTGACTGGGAACAGGTAGTTAACAAAATAAAACAGGACATGACGTGAACTGTGACACCTTCAGCGCCAGACTGTTACACAGCCATCAGACTACATACACTACACACACATACATACATACATACATGTATATACGGTACATTTAAAAAGACTCATACAGTAACATTAACTACACTAAAGCTTAGAATTCGATAAATATGTAAAAGTAGATGTACTGTAAGAGTAAAAGCTTGGAAAATGTCATATAATTAAAGCTAATGAATACATAAATAACTATGAAATGCCATAAAAGTAGGCTAAAGATAAAAATGAGGTTAAATTAAATAAATTGATAGATAAATAGAAATAGAAGTTAAAGTAAGTATAGTACATTTTATACAAGTAAATGACAGTTAGATATAAAAAGGCACATTTTCAAGGTCTTCAAGTAGGCTGTTCCACTGTGGCTACTGATATTTGGAGAAGATGTCTATTCTACTTTTGATAATACAAAAAAAAAAAAAAAAATTAATTAACCAGTTAATAAAAATGCACGGGAGTCTATGTGTTGGCCTTAGAGAGAAATGGGTAAACTCTAACAATGTGGAAAGGTGCATTTTTGCTAGTGATCCAGATATGGTTAAGTTGAGATTACTGTAAAGAAATTACACGTTTACATGTATACTAAGATTTAGCAAATGTGTTTCAGGTTTTGACATTAATTTCTCACTCTGTGTTTAAGGACCAACGGTTAAGACGTTATTTTTGATCTGGTTGAGCTTAAGGGGGTTCTCTGAAATCCATGCAGTCAGAGTTGAGTGCATCTTATTTAGTTAGTGAAGGAGAATCTTGAGACATTTTAGATCTAAATCTCTAACATCAAAAGATAAACTAAAGAGTCAAGAGCTGTTTGCATCAGAGTTCTCTGCAGAACTCTTCAGTTGTTGGTTCAGTTCAACATCAGAGCCGCTACCTGGGACTTTGTCCTTGATGACATCCTAATTCTGGTCGTACCACTCGCTGAGGCCACGGACGTAACCCACAGCTGCCTCCTCAGGGCCTTCAGGTGGAAATCATTTTCTCTGCGGCAAAGAAGTCGCAGACTTTTAGTTGTTCTGTGCATTCGGTCTCACAGCTCAAACCTCCTGTACGTGGCATCAATCTTACTCTGCATTTGAAACACATTTGCTGTTGCAGAACAGCATACTTGAAGTACATGAAGGCTCTTGATGTTGACAACCTACGATCTTTGTACCAGTAGATCACAGTAGACTCAGCATCTCATGGCTTGATTCTTATCGGCTGTGTGATCAACCAGGCTCAACGCTAATAACAAATCATTACATATTAATATTCTCTCAGATTGCATCTTGCAATCTTATGCCTTCTTCTGTCTAAAGATAAGATTTAAACAAATTCAGAACAGTACCAGGGAGGTCCAACCTGTTTGATAAGGCTGTCAAAAAGATTTATGTGATCCGCTCTGTCAAATGCAGCAGTGAAATCTAGTAAAACTAGGACAAAACATTTTTTCATGTCCAAGTCAGTTCTAAGATCATTTTAAACCCTGACCAGAGCTGTGTCTGTGCTCTGACCAGTACGCAAAACGGACTAGTCCAAAACAATTATTTAAAATAATTTAGTTAAAACAAACTTTTGTATAACTTACTTAAAACAGGGCAGGTTGGACACTGGCCTGTAGTTACTGGGGAGTGAAGGATCTAAATTATTTCTCTTCAGAATGGGCTTAACCACAGCACTTTTTAGTGCAATGGGGAAAACACCTGTCTGAAAGGAATCACTTACAGTACAATATTAAAAACATTAAGACCAAAAATTCTGTGGGGATTAATTCTAAAAAGCAGGTAGCTGCTTTTAACTGAAATGAAAGATATAACTTTACTAAGAAGCTACTTCTAAGAATTAGTCTGTACGTTTGAGCATGTGTGGCTCCCAAATGAGGAATGCTGTTCTGCAACATACCTCCGCATCTTTCTGAAGATGACAAAGGTGACAGATGTCATCTGTGCAGCTCAGGGTGTGTTACTGCATGTTTATGTACATCTGGTTTCCTCTGAGTCTGAGCAGAGGAAAAGAGACTCACTGTCACTACTAGGTTATGTGTTTACATACTATATATTTGTACTGCAGTTTCTCTCATTTAGTCAGCAAAACTCTTATTTTAGATCCAAACTTCCAACATTACAAGAGGAGTTTAGAGTTTGCTATGTATCAGAGGATCTGAGTTCTCTACAGGATCAATTCAGGTTCAGGTGAAGATCAGAGATGTTCCCTGTGTGTCCTCATTCTGGGGGCACACAGGTATTGGACCTAGTCCTACCATTCGTTAAGTTCCGGAAAGCAAACCCATAGATGCTTCCTCTGGGTCTGCAGGTGGAAATCGGCAAATCTGCAAAAATTAATTTGGACATGGGTGTCAACATACATAGTGTATTGCCAACACGTGCATACATGATAACAAAGGTGACAAAAATAAATTAATTTAAAGATAACACAGCTCGCGCCACTCACTGAGGGTGCTATTGTCTTTTCTGCATTATTGCAGCTAGCTTGCTACTCACACATGCATGTGACATGGGCATCACGATTTAATCTTTGGCATCTTTTACAGTGTTCCAATTTAATACTAATGAAAAAAAGAAAACACATTGCCTACAGGATGTTTGAAAACAAAATCATACTACAGATTGCCAGGCTGCTTAACGTAGGGGACCCACATGCACAGCTCCAGGCAAGGAAGTAGGTGTAGATATCTTTAATGATGCAGGCGAGGTCCAATAGACAGGCAAGGGTCATACACGGGTAATATTATTGGCAGCGATACAGACAAGGTGCAGGCAGACTCAGGTAAGTAACAGGCAGGTTCAGCAATGACCAAGCACAGGCAAAGGCACAGACAGGAGACAGGCGGTTAATCAAGACACAGTAAAAGGATATCAGAATACTAGAACGCTGGAAAGAGGTGTAACCACGCAACAATCTGGCAGGGAAATGAGGTGAGCCCTGAAGCCTAAATACCAAACTGATTATGGATTAAATGCAGCTGATGACGCATGTGACCGGTAGTAAAGACAGCACTAACGAGGCGGACTCACAGAACCGGAAATAGAAACAATAAAACAGGAAATTACGTAGATGAGACCCATGTCATGACACAATTTCCTATGTTGATCCGATGTTTTGAGAGTTGACAGAAACGCTTGTGTTTACACGGCATATGCTGAATATCACCCCAAACTTTAGTCTAATCTACTCTAATCAACTCTAATCTTTCCAACCGTATAAACCATTTACAACAACAACAATCACAGCGCAGTCACCAAACGCTCAAAATCAATTACCATAATCCATAAATCTCCATCACCTACTTTTGACGACCCAAACACTGTTGAATCACGTCGTTTTGTCCGGTTCTGTGAGCCTTCACTCGCGAAATCGAAACCGAAAGCAACGGAGGATCCAAGATGGAGGCCGTAAGGCTTAGGTTTTGTTTCAGAACCAGAAATTCGGAGAGAGCCCAGAATGGCTTCTCCAATGTTACAGCGTGTTTTTAACACCATTTGATTTATTTCTTCACATGTAAATGCACTTGGTGTCATCATTTGGATCCCTTTTGTCATTTAGTGTGTTTTTACCCATATACCTGGGAGATATTTGCCTGTATGTAGAAGGAAAAACTCTTCTTTTACAGTGTATAATTATGTACCATTTAGATCAACGGTGAATCTGATCTCTAGTGAAAACTAGAGTGTTACATTATCAAAGAGCCCAACCCCTTTCATATACTCCGAAGGGTTGAAGAGCAGGTTTCATTTCAATCTCTGTGTTCAGACTTGATTTCCATGGAACACGAAGGGGTTAAAGATCAGCTCCTGTGTTCCCTGTTGAGAGCACGAAACGCAGGTACTGTACATTTAGAAAAGCATAGCTTGTTGTTTTTTTACACATACAGTGAACAAAACAAGCTTAATAAATATACAACTAGATTCTTGGCTGCCTCCTTCTGCATTAGTTCTGACAGATGTGAAGAGGAAAAACAGGTGCAATCCTAACACTCAAAATGACAAAATAATTAACACTGTGACATATGACAAATACAGATCCATCTTATCTTATCTTATCTTATCTTATCTTATCTTATCTTATCTTATCTTATCTTATCTTATCTTATCTTATCTATCTACAGTATATTACCAGTCATCTCATAGATTGATTTTTGATTTTTATCTGCTGTGTGATCAACCAGACTCAAGGCTGATTGCTGATAATGAATCACTACTTGTTAATATTCTCCCAGAATGCATCTTTTCTGTTCATTGAGCTGTCTAAGTTTCATTAGTAAAATGAAAATGTAAAACAATAACAATATTTGTCTCATGGAGGTAATACACAAGTCTATCTAAATTGCAATAATCCTACATCAGTTGTAAATTATGTGTGCTGCTTTACTGAAACCTTTATTTTTTTCCTAGTTCCTATTTCAATACTGTAAGTCTCCAGTCTGTCTAGAGACTTTACCTACAGTAAAAGAAATCATCAGGGGTTTTATTTCCCTCTAGTGATTCAACTACATGTAGTGAATCACTACAACAAAGACAAACTGGTCCCAAACACCCAGCTTTGACATATATAATAATATAACAAATGCCACTTAAATTTACTAAAACTACAAAGGATAATGAACAAGGTCTTAAATCTTGAGATAAGGACATCAAACTCTAACTAGCAACAACAAACAACAGAAAAAAAATTATTGTATTATTAAAAATAAAAATGTGAAGGCAAAACAAATGAACTTAGGGTGTGGGTCATTTTTAGAGGGGTGCCTCCCCTGTCAGTGCCCAGGGGCTAAATACTGTACCTCTAAATCAGCCTCTGCAAAAAGTACATAATGTCAGAGACAAACATGTCAGTGTCTGTGTGCAGACTTAAATCAAGTCTAGGTGAAAAGAGCTGAGTTCTTTGTGAGCAGATTGAAGACCTAGACAGTTCATTCCTGATGGTTTGATGGATAAAAAAGTCTTGAATCTCTTTGGATGAAATAATAAAAACTGGAGACTGACTAAAAGTTCAACAAACATTTGTTGGTGACAAACTCAGAGAACAAAGAGCTTCATTGTGTCCCATCATATATTGACTCTGTAGAAAAGAAATTTATTGTGGCTAAACCCAAATCGTTTAATATACAAGACTACAATAAAAAGAAGATGACAATGAAAACTGGACTTTTAAGAACTCAAAGAGAATAAACGCATCTATACAAACATTATGAGTGATTCTACAAACTAACGATGAACACTGATTGGAAGGAAATGAGAAACTGATCAGAAACATTTAATCCAATAGTTTTCATTTAACAATCATCTCCAAACATGTAAAAGCTTCTCACTAATTCAGCTCCATGATTCTTGTGTGTTTAACTGGCATCCTGATAATTACTGGAAAACAATTCACAACAAGTCATCAAGATTTATATCAAAGCTTCCATCTTTAAAGAACTGAAAGAGGAATAAATAGAATACATGAATCTGAAAACAACACAGACATGTACAGACTAAACTGTTTAACAGTAACAATGTTTCTGTGACAGGATAAAGGATGAAACTTAGTACAACGTTCTACAAAGAGACATTGAGGAACCGTGAGACCAGAATCCAAACCCAGGAAAGAGAGGTTCAGTGAATGAGGTGCTGAAGGTGTGAAGGTGGATCAATTTGTCAGAGGAGACACTGTAGAAGGAGAGAGAACCAGCAGGACAGTCCACATACACTGATACTCTGTGAGACACAGAGGAGGAGGGAATGGATGTTAATCTGCTATTGTGACAAACATAGCAGCCTTCATCATCAGAGCAGCTCAAACTCCAGGACTGATGGTTCCAGCCAAACCAGCTATCTTTACTTTTTTCTCTCCTTTTGATTCTTCTATAACTCACTGATACATCAACTCTTCCTCTCCATTCAACCTCCCAGTAACAGCGACCAGTCAGACCATTACTACACAGCAGCTGAGGTTTCCAGTCAAACCTGTCTGGATGATCAGGATATGACTGATCCTCCTCCACATGTGTCACCTTTCTGTTGTTGTCAGACAGTTGTAGTTTTCTGTTCACTGTGTTTGTGTCGATTGTGAGTTGACAGAAATCTGATGGAGAGAACAAGACACAATCCAGCTGCAGTTATTGACCTATGATCAGTTTGATGACGACTCATGACAGTTTGAAGATGGTTGAATGTTGCTGATCTCATTAAAAACACACTTACACTTGCTCAGACCTGGTTTCATCCATCGGACTCCACCAGGCTCCACCCTGAAAGGACGAGGGGGTCAGAGACATGCAGACACGGACATTACATGGCTCTAATACACACATTGGTTTCGGATTGTGTTCAGATGAAGGTTTGTATGTTGACTTGTTTTATTAGTATCATTCTTACTCACCTTAGCTACATCCCTCATAACCTGGTTAATGTAGATTGTGAATTTCCCGTGTCTGTATTACAAAGCTAAATACTAACAGTTAATAATGTTCACCTGTGTTTCTCTTTAATCAGTGCTGGTAATTGTCCTAGCATACCATATAACAAGCAGACTGTAATGATTGATGGTTCCTAAATCATGCACATGAAGTATTTTTTTATTTTGTTAAAATATGAAAATACTGCCCTATTAGATCCAGATGGTGATGCTTTTTTTCCTAATAAACAATAAACATTTAACACATTTAAACCAGTCAGCATGAATACCACCATACCTAAGAGTGTCCAGTCTCCAGTGTGGATCCTTCAGTCCAGCAAACAGCAGCTTCACTCCTGAGTCTCCTGGATGGTTGTAGCTCAGGTCCAGTTCTCTCAGATGGGAGGGGTTGGAGCTCAGAGCTGAAGCCAGAGAAGCACAGCCTTTCTCTGTGATCAGACAACCTGACAGCCTGCAGACACAAATTAATAAAGCACTGGTGGAGTTGCAGTATATGGTGACGACCAATATACTGTATGAGGCAAATATAGCCATTTACAATAAAAAGGCAAAGCAAGTGATCTTTGCAGTTGACTTATTTTCTTTGCAAATTCGTAATGAAATGTAATCCTATCTTCACTAAACATAAACGTGGCAAAACAATAAAACTAATTAATAATAAACAAAAAAGGTCAGTGTGTATAAAACACAGCTGTTAAACATACAGGGACAGATGAGAAAATGTGTTGCTTACTTTCTACTTGCTATTGTTCCATAAACATAAAAGCACTGTTATAAAAACATTATATTTGGGAATTCTGACCTGAGAGTCTCCAGTTTACAGTGAGGACTCTTCAGTCCACCAGACAGTAGCTTCACGCCTGAATCCTGCAGATTGTTGTTACTCATGTCCAATTTTCTCAGACTAGAGGACTGAGAGCTGAGAACTGAGGACAGAACTTCACAGCTTCTATCTGACACCTTACAGTCATTCAGTCTAAAGAGATAAAGATGATCATAAGAACATTTTTGTTAAGTAGTAATCGTCTTTTATACTGACTCTAATTCAAATAAATAAAATTACAGCCATTGTTATACACTCATACCAATTCAAAAGGCTCATGCTACTCAAGCAAGCAGTTGAATAAAATAATACATTTGGTAACCTGTCACTAGAAGCCTAATACTAAAACAACTGGAATAACTGTGGTGCTTTGGCCAGACTGACAACAAAATGCTAGGTAAATAACAATGTATTTTATGTAAATGAATTGTAGTTTAATATCAATTTATAAGTGAAATTAAAGACACATTTTAGAAAATATTGTCAATTATGTAGTCTTCTCACTATTGCAAAGAAAGCCAAATGAAACTTAGGTCAGCTTTTGTTTGAGCCTGGATCATGAAATATTAGTTTGACAAAATATGTTTTATATTAAATATGTTTTATATTGTAAATTTACAATAACCTTCTTACTGAAATAAAATATGATATCATAAACTAAACTGATAACTGATAACTAAAAACAAAAATATATATATATATATAAAAATCAGGACCTCAGAGTCTCCAGTTGACAGTGAGGACGCTTCTGTCCATCAGACAGTAGCTTCACTCCTGAATCCTGCAGGTTGTTGTTACTTAGGTCCAGTTCTCTCAGACTAGAGGACTGAGAGCTGAGAACTGAGGACAGAGCTCCACAGCTTTTTTCTGACAGGTTGCAGCCACTCAATCTGTTAAGTCAATGATATAGGGAAAGACAACATTTCTGTTTACTAAAAAAACAGTTGTTCTAGTTATTAGCCAGATTTATGTCATAGCTTCAGATACTATGTTTTATTTGAAGACCATGCCAGAAAGTGAGTTTCATTTCATGGGTCTTTGATTTACATTGACCCAGGAATTTGGTTTGAGTTTTAAAAACCAATTTTCCTTCGATAGATTGTTTAAGGGATATATTGTTTTAGATCACCACATTTTCAAAAGTCCAGGGTGCATTATGGTACATACTGTACAATGTCAGTGCTTATTTTACAACTTGCCTCTGTCCTCCTTTATGCTCACCATTTTGTTTTTTTTATATTTCTGGTGTTTTACTTTGGCGTTCTTAGTTCAGGAAAATTATGTTTTTCTATTCTATTCTATTCTATTCTATTCTATTCTATTCTATTCTATTCTATTCTATTCTATTCTATTCTACATCCATCCATCCATCCATCCATCCATCCATCCATCCATCCATCCATCCATCCATCCATCCATCCATTTTCATCCGCTTATCCGGGGCCGGGTCGCGGGGGCAGCAGTCGAAGCAGAGAGTTCCAGACTTCCCTCTTCCCGGACACTTCCTCCAGCTCTACGCCGAGAGACGTAGTCTCTCCAGCGAGTCCTGGGTCTTCCTCTGGGCCTCCTACCGGTGGGACATGCCCGGAACACCTCCCCAGGGAGGCGTCCAGGAGGCATCTGAACCAGATGCCCGAGCCACCTCAACTGGCTCCTCTCGATGTGGAGGAGCATCGACTCTACTCCGAGCTCCTCCCGGGTGACAGAGCTCCTCACCTTATCTCTAAGGGAGCACCCAGCCACCCTGCAGAGAAAGCTCATTTCGGCCGCTTGTATCCGTGACCTTGCCCTTTCGGTCATGACCCAAAGCTCATGACCATAGGTGCGGGTAGGAACGTAGATTGACCGGTAAATTGAGAGCTTTGCCTTTTGGCTCAGCTCCCTCTTCACCACGACGGACCGATACACCGACCGCATTACTGCCGCACATTACCGCCGCACCGATCCGTCTGTCAAACTCATGCTCCTTCCTTCCCTCACTCGTGAACAAGACCCCAAGATACTTAAACTCCTCCACTTGGGGCAGGAACTCTCCTCCAACCTGGAGAGAGCAAAGCACCTTTTTCCGGTCGAGAACCATGGCCTCAGATTTGGAGGAACTGATTCTCATCCCAGCCGCTTCACACTCAGCTGCAAACCGCACCAGCGCACGCTGGAGGTCCTGGCCCGATGAAGCCAACAGGACAACATCATCTGCAAAAAGCAGAAATACTATCCTGTGGTCCCCAAACCAGACACCCTCCGGCCCCTGGCTACGCCTAGAAATTCTGTCCATAAAAATAAAAACAGAACCGGTGATAAAGGGCAGCCCTGCCGAAGTCCAACATGCACCGGGAACAGGTCTGACTTATTGCTGGCAATGCGAACCAAGCTCCTGCTCCGGTTGTACAGAGACCGAACAGCCCTTAGCAAAGAGCCCTGGACTCCATACTCCTGGAGCACCCCCCGCAGGATGTCACGAGAGACGCAGTTGAATGCCTTCTCCAGATCCACAAAGCATATGTAGACTGGCTGGGCAAACTCCCACAAACCCTCAAGTACCCTGCTGAGGGTATAAAGCTGGTCCAGCATTCCACGATCAGGCCGAAAACCACATTGTTCCTCCTGTATCCAAGGTTCGACTATCGGCCGAATTCTCCTCTCCAGTACCCTGCCATAGGCTTTCCCAGGGAGGCTGAGAAGTGTGATCCCCCTATAGTTGGAACACACTCTCCTGTCCCCCTTTTTGTGAAAAGGGACAACCACCCCGGTTGTCCAGTCCAGAGGAACTGTCCCCCTCCGCCACGCAATGTCGCAGAGACGTGTCACCCAAGACAGCCCCACAACATCCAGAGACTTGAGGTACTCAGGACGGATCTCATCCACCCCCGCTGCTCTGCTACCAAGGAGCTTACTAACTACTTCAGTGACCTCAGCCTGGGTGATGGGCGAGTCCGCCTCTGAGTCCTCTGCCTCTGCTTCCTCAGCAGAAGGCATGTCGGAGGGGTTCAGGAGATCCTCAAAGTACTCCTTCCACCATCCAATAACATCCCCAGTTGAGGTCAACAGCTCCCCACCTCCACTGAAAACAGAGTTGGTAAAGAACTGCTTCTCCCTCCTGAGGCGCCGAACAGTTTGCCAGAATCTCCCGAAGGTCAGGTGAAACGACTACAAAGTCTATCATCGACCTCCGGCCTAGGGTGTCCTGGTGCCATGTGCACCGACGAACACCCTTATGTTCGAACATGGTGTTTGTTATGGCCAAAGAAGTCCAATAACATAACACCATTCGGGTTCAGATCAGGGAGGCCGTTCCTCCCAATCACGCCTCTCCAGGTATCACTGTCGTTACCTTCGTGGGCATTGAAATCTCCCAGAAGAACGATGGGGTCCCCAGTAGGAGCGCTTTCCAACACTCCCTCCAGGGACCCCAAGAAGGCTGGGTACTCCACACTGCCATTTGGCCCGTAAGCACAAATGACGGTGAGTGACCTATCCCCCACCCGAAGGCGCAGGGAAGCGACCCTCTCGTCCACCGGGGAAAACTCCAACACATGCCGGCTTAGCTGGGGAGCTATGAGCAAGCCCACACCAGCCCGCCGCCTCTCACCGCAGGCAACTTCAGAGTAGAAAAGGGTCCAGCCCCTCTCAGAGAGTTGGGTTCCAGAGCCCAGGCTGTGTGTGGAGGTGAGCCCGACTATTTCTAGCCGGTACCGCTCGACCTCCTGCACAAGCTCAGGCTCCTTTCCCCCCAGTGACGTGACATTCCATGTCCCAATAGCCAGATTGGTTATCCAGGGATTGGGTCGCCTAGGCTCCCGCCTTCGACTGCTGCCCAATCCACTCTGCACCGCCCCCCTACGGTTCCTCCTGCGGATGGTGGGTCCACTTGAGGACGGCCCCACGTCGCTCTTTCGGTCTGTGCCTGGCCCGGCCACCAGGCGCTCGCATACGAGCCCCAACCCCGGGCCTGGCTCCAGGGTTGGGCCCCGGCTGCGCCATACCGGGCGACGTCTCTGGCCTTGGTGGTTTGCCTTTCATAGGGGGGTTGTGAACCGCTCTTAGTCTGACCCAACGGTAAGGCGGCGGTTCAGGGAGGAGTCTATTCTATTCTATTCTATTCTATTCTATTCTATTCTATTCTATTCACATTTATTTCACCAGAATTCATTCTGTGAAATAAGGATAGGATGAGAATATCCATATACTGTGCCATAATCTCTTTGGTTCATCTGCCACTCTCCACCATACAGTAAATTTAGCATTTTTCGCTGGTGAGCCATTTCTTTTCAAATCTCTAGTCTAATCTAGTTTTGCCCTCGCTAGATGAGAAAGTCTTGCAATTATATTGACCTTGTATCTTGCCCAGACTAATCCAGCATATCCTTCTCTGCCTAGATTCTGGTCCTGCCTAGTACCACAAGGAGTGCCTCCACCATATATGGAGTCCTGCATACCAATTTTTGACAACTTTAACTGGTTTTCCAAAAAAATGCAAAAAGCATATATTCAAAGAATTTTACATTTGAGCTTTGGAAATCTGTCTGAATAGACTTACATATACTTACATATACACAAAACATAAATAAATAAATACATAAATAATCACCTAGTGGTAGTGGGTGGTATAATATTAAACTTACAACAGTAATCTACTACTTTAATGCTTTTTGAACTGATCCCAGAGGAACAGTTCCTACAATGTTTTCTGTGTTGTTTTTGTCCCCCCAATTAAAAGGCTTAACCTAATTAATGATTAAGTAGCAGAGGGGCTGTGCTGTATAATGCAATTATCCTATAATCATTACTGCCCTGTAATTTGTGCAGTTTAAGAAAAGAAAAGAGAAAATGTATGTTGAGTAGACAGAGACTATGCTGTTATTGCATATCTGTTGGACAGGACAGTTTACTTGTGCTTCTGCTAACGTCTCTTCTAGACAGGTTCCACTGTTTACTAGAAAACCAGTCATTTCTCACTGGGTAAGCAAGAAAGTTGGAAGTGGGAAAATAGGACAACCAGACAATGTCCAAGATAGCTGAATTGCTAACAGATGTTTATTCTGGGAAATATAAAGTATGAGGTAAAGTCTAGTCGGGTAATATAACTTTAGAAGAAAAGCATTGTTTTTTTGGCTGTTTTGTGTTGACATTTGCCATCTGTCTAACCCTGGGAGGAGGTGGAGTGGAGACAGAGGACACTGTATCAAATTTAGATCCATTTGTGGCATGTTTTTGCACTTCAATTTTGAGTGCGACTCCAAATCCAGACCTTCATGGGTTAATAAATTTGATTTCCATTGATAATATTTTGTCATTTTGTTGTCAGCACATTCAACTATGAAAACAACAAAGCATTTAATAAGAATATTTCATTAATTCAGATCTAGAATGTGGTATTTTAGCGTTTAGCCCTTTACTTTTTGAGCAGTTGTATATATTTTATTCTACAGTATTTCTGTGTCAAACTGTTTTAATGGTTTGTTTTATATGTGCAATTCTTATCTTTGCATGGTGCATTTGGAACAAGTGCAATTTTAACAAATACAGTATTTTTATCCATCTTCAGTGTTGAACTACTCTACTGTTTTGTTAACACTCCTACTATACTACTAACACTTCTCACTAAACATATAATATAAAAATTGTAGAGTTGCTGTATTGGAATAAATGATATGTGGCGTTGTACACAATAAAGTGAACGGTGTAGTACTTATATGTCTTGTATACTTGCATCTTTGCACTTACATAACTTTTTTGGAGACTTTAACCACTCCCAAAACAAAGAGAAGATTCTCCTCTGTAAAGTGTGGAGAGTATTTAACTGGTTCAAACACATCCAGTTCTTTTCCTGATGACACCAACATGAAGAGCAGAGCTGACCATTGAGCAGGTGACAGTTTATCTGTGGAGAAACGTCCTGAGTCCAGGTACTGTTGGATCTCCTCCACTAGAGAACAATCATTCAGTTCATTCAGACAGTGGAAAAGGTTGATGCTATTCTCTGCAGAGGAAGATGCTTTGATCTTTTCTTTGATGTATTGAACTGTGTCTTCACTAGTCTGCAAGCTAGTTTTAGTCTGTGCCATGAGTCCTCTTAGAAGAGTCTGATTGGTCCACATTGAAAAACCCAGGAGGAAGCGAAGGAGCAGATCCAGGTTTCCATTTGGACACTGTAAGGCCTTGTCCACAGCATCATGATAGAACTGTGTCTCTGCAGATTTGTTTTTTCTTGTTTCAAACCACCAGATTGTTGACTGATGTTCTGACAACAGGTTGACTTTAGAGTTATTGAAGGTCAGATGGACATGAAGAGCAGCCAGAAACTCCTGAACACTCAAATGGATGAAGCAGAACACCTTGTCCTGGTACAGTCCTCTCTCCTCTTTAAAGATCTGTGTCAACACTCCTGAGTAAACTGAGGCTGCTGTGATATCAATGCCACACTCTGTCAGGTCTGACTCATAGAAGATCAGGTTTCCTTTCTGCAGCTGCTCAAAAGCCAGTTTTCCCAGAGACTCAATCATCTTCCTGCTCTCTGGACTCCAGTGTGGATCTGTCTCAGCTCCTCCATCATACTTGATGTTCTTCACTTTGGTCTGAACCACCAAGAAGTGGATGTACATCTCAGTCAGGGTTCTGGGCAGCTCTCCTCCCTCTCTGCTTTTCAACACATCTTCCAGAACCGTAGCAGTGATCCAGCAGAAGACTGGGATGTGGCACATGATGTGGAGGCTTCGTGATGTCTTGATGTGGGAGATGATTGTTGTGGCCTGCTGCTCATCTGTGAATCTCTTCCTGAAGTACTCGTCCTTCCGTGGGTCAGTGAACCCTCTGACCTCCGTCACCAGGTCAACACAGCCAGGAGGGATCTGATTGGCTGCTGCAGGTCGTGTGGTGATCCAGAGGCGAGCAGAGGGAAGCAGGTTCCCCCTGATCATGTTTATCAGCAGCACATCCACTGAGGTGGACTCTGTGACATCAGTCAGGGTTTTAGTCTTGTTGAAGTCCAGAGGGAGTCGACACTCATCCAAACCGTCCAAGATGAAAACAAGCTTTAACTGGTCAAAGCTGCAGATTCCTGCTGCTTTGGTTTCAGTGAAAAAGTGATGAACAAGTTCCACCAAGCTGAACTTTTGCTCTTTCAGCACATTCAGCTCTCTGAAGGTGAATGGAAATATGAAGTGTATGTACTGGTTGGCTTTGTCTTCAGCCCAGTCCAGAGTGAACTTCTGTGTTAGGACTGTTTTCCCAATTCCAGCCACTCCCTTTGTCATCACTGTTCGGATGGCTCCGTCTCTTCCAGCTGAGCCTTTAAAAATGTCTTCTTTTCTGATAGTTGTTTCTGCTCTGTATCGTTTCCTTGATGTTGTTTCAATTTTTCTGACCTCATGTTCATTGTTGACCTCTCCACTTCCTCCCTCTGTGATGTAGAGCTCTGTGTAGATCTGGTTCAGAAGGGTTGGGTTTCCTGATTTAGCGATGCCTTCATAGACACGCTGGAACTTCTGCTTCAGCTGAGATTTGAGTTGATGCTGATAAACTGCAGCAGTATGTCCTTAGTGAACACAAAGCATATAATATTAAGTGACTTGTAAAATAAGTAGTTATGTAATTCCCCTAAACACTAATAAATTTATATGTCCGTTTTATCTCTATAAACATCAATAAATTTGTGATTGTGTCTCTGTGATGTTAAATGTGATAAATCCTCTTACTGATCTGCAGACAGTCAGCCAACTCCTTCTGTTTCATCCTCCTCAGGAAGTTCACTGTGATCTTCAGAAATGCATCTCTGCTGCTCCTCCTCTGCTCTTCATCCTCACCATCCAACTCCTCCTCATCCTCCCTCTGACTCTCTAAGCATTCTGGGTAATCTGGACTCAGAAGCTTTTGCATCTTCTTGAGTTCCTTCTTCACAAAGGTGACAATGTTTTTCTCCAGCAGCTGAAACAGAAACTATATGAATGACACATTTCCACTAAAACCATAGAGCCAAACATGAGATCCATGTTGGACACACTGACAATCTACTGGTCTAAAAAGTGCAGAATGAGATTATTGTGAACACAACAGATGAACAGTAGTATTTGTACATGTACAGACCACAGGTATGGAGTCCAGGTGTGTTTGGTGCTGCTCGACAAACTGAGCACTGGGAACCTCAGAGCTCTTCAGGTCCACTCTGTGGAGGAATCATGAACAGAATCCAGTGACTATCACAGTGGCAGACATCCAACAGAGAGACTCAGGTATGAAAAACTGGACAGCACCCGGCCCTGACATGATCCATGCCTACTGGCTAAAGAAGCTCACTGCAATCCATGAGCGCCTGGCAGCGCAAATGAACCAGCTGCTAAGGGATGGGACCCACCCTGAATGGCTAACCGAAGGGCGAACGATCCTGATAATGAAGGATTCCTCAAAGGGTACAGTCCCATCCAACTACCGGCCAATAACCTGTCTCTCCACAACATGGAAGCTCATTTCAGGCATCATCGACGCTAAGATAAGCGGGCACATGGGTCAATACATGAGCGAAGCACAGAAGGGCATTGGTAAGGATACCAGAGGAGCCAAACACCAACTCCTGGTTGATTTTGGTGCATATATGTTTATATATCAAATTTCAGATGGAAGCTCTGGCACTGACAGTGGGGACAAACACTCATCTACACTTACAATACAACTTACTACACTTACAACATCACAACTAAAGCGTAAGGTAGTAACTTCAATTTAATGCTCAAGTTGAAGATGCTCTTTGTAGAGAGTCAATAAGCAGATTGATCACAGTTAAAGTTAAGTTAAAGTCATTTTTGTTGTTTAGCTGCTTCATTTGATGTTGTTTCAATTTTTCTGACCTCATGTTCATGTCAGGGCGGCATAGATGGCGGACCCAAATGCACAGCACAATACAAGGTTTCTGGTGTTAAGAGTGCAGTTTATTCCAGTATGCAGCGTCAAATCCAAGCAGGGTCATACACAGGAGATCAAGCAGGTTAAACGGGATCAGGCAGAGACGTAGTCAGGAGCAGACACAGGTCATAAACGAGAGGTGAGTACAATACCAAAACGTCAGGCGTTGAATCGTGGTCGGGCAGGCAAGGTCGGCAACAGGCAGTAACAAGCAATCAAGGCAGACAAGGCAGACAAGGATCAAGCAGGCTCAGAAACGGAGGTCAGAACGGGATACACGATACACAACAAGGCTAATCTAGGAACGCTGGAAAGTGGTGATCTCACGCAACAATCTGGCGGCTAACAGGTGTGAAAGGTGGATCTTAAGTACGGAGTGGTCTAATGGCAAATGAGCTACAGGTGTGGGTAATGACTGCCGGTACAGACAGGAAACAGTTGGGTAAGTGGTGTGTAACAGGAAGTCCTTTCAGAGTAAAAGGGCGGCTGTCAAGCCCGGACGTGACAGTACCCCCCCCCCCCCAGGGCGTCTACCACGGCACTTGAGCTTGAGCGACACTGTACGGCCCGATGAATCGTGGAGTCAACTCACGTGGAGATCCCGGGAGCCGCAGGTCCTTCGTGGATAGCCAGACCTGGTCGCCCATTTCATACGTGGGCCCTGGGGACCTCTTGCGGTCTGCTGCCTCCTTGTAGCGGGCCTGGGCCTGGAGCATCGTCCTCCGGGCTCTGAGCCACGTCTGTCGGCACCGCCGCAACAATGCATGGGCCGAGGGGACGTGGACCTCCTTTTCTAAGGATGGAAACATAGGGGGCTGGAAGCCATAACCACACTGGAATGGTATCAAACCCGTGGAGGCGCAAGGCAGGGTGTTGTGGGCGAACTCGACCCATATCAACTTCCGGGACCACGTCCCGGGGCTCTTCGACGCCAACAATCGTAGTCCCACCTCCAACTGTTGGTTGGCCCTCTCCGTCTGGCCGTTGGTCTCCGGGTGGTATCCAGAGGAGAGGCTGACCTCTGCCCCCAGAAGTGAGCAGAACTCCCTCCAGAAACGTGACACAAACTGGGGTCCACGGTCCGACACAATGTCCTGCGGAAATCCATGTAGACGGAAGACATGGTCCAACATGGCTTGGGCCGTCTGCCTGGCTGAGGGGAGTCTGGGCAGAGGGATGAAATGCGCGCACTTAGAGAACCGGTCCACCACGGTCATGACGACCCGATTACCTGCCGAGGGTGGTAACCCGGTGACGAAGTCCAGCGCCACGTGCGACCATGGTCGATGTGGGACTGGTAACGGACGCAGGAGGCCGGCGGGTCGCTGGTGGGACGGTTTATGCATCGAGCAAGTGGGGCACCCGGCCACGTACTCCCGGACGTCCGATTTCATTGATGGCCACCAGAATCGTTTGCCCACCCTGAACGCGGTGCGGGGTGCCCCGGGGTGGCAGCTGATGGCAGATGTGTGGGCCCAATGGATAACCTCCCCTCTAAGACCGGGGGGAACAAACAGACGGTTGGGGGGACATGCAGGAGGTCTGGGGAGGCCCTGGGTGGCCTCCTGGACCCGTCTCTCCACCGGCCACGTCACTGCCCCCACCAGGCACCCTGCCGGTAGGATGTGCTCCGGTTCCCCCGGGGGCGTCTAGATGGTCATGGAGACGGGAGAGAGCGTCCGGTTTCGTATTCTTCGAGCCTGGGCGGTATGAAAGATGGAAATGGAAGCGGCTGAAGAACAGCGCCCAGCGGGCCTGGTGGGAGTTTAGCCTCTTCGCGGTCTTTATGTATTCTAGATTTTTGTGGTCGTTGTAGACCAAGAAAGGCTGCGCCGTCCCCTCCAGCCAGTGCCTCCACTCCTCCAATGCTGTCTTAACAGCTAGCAGCTCCCTGTTCCCGATATCATAGTTTTGTTCTGCGGGAGATAATTTGCGGGACATAAATGCACAGGGATGTAGCCTACCTCCGGCTGGGTCGCGCTGGGAGAGCACCGCTCCTACCCCCGAATCCAAGGCGTCGACCTCCACCACGAACTGGCACTCTGGATCCGGAATGCGGAGCACGGGAGCGGTGGTGAAACTCCACTTAAGGTGCTGGAAGGCCGACTCTGCCTCTTCCGACCACTGGAACGGAGCCTTCGGAGAGGTGAGTCTGTGCAGGGGGGCTACGATGCTGCTGAACCGTCTGATGAAGCGGCGGTAGAAGTTGGCAAACCCGAGGAAGCGCTGCACGTCCCTCCGACATTGGGGCGTCGGCCAATCTTCTACCGCCTTGGTTTTTGCCGGGTCCATTTGGATCCGGCCCTGTGACACCATGAAGCCCAAAAATGACACGGTGCTGACGTGAAACTCACATTTCTCGGCTTTTACGAAGAGCCGATGTTCTAGAAGTTTCTTTAGGACCTGGCGGACGTGGCTCTTGTGTTCCGCCTCTGTACTAGAAAAAATCAAGATGTCATCAAGATACACAAATGCGAATCTGTTAATCATTGGGCCTAATACTTCGTTAACAAAAGACTGGAAGACGGCAGGGGCGTTGGTGAGGCCGAAAGGCATCACCAGGTATTCATAGTAGCCGTTCGGGGTGTTGAATGCCGTCTTCCACTCGTCCCCTTCCCTGATGCAAACCAAGTGGTATGCGTTCCGCAGATCCAGTTTTGTGAACCACTTAGCTCCCGACAGCAGCTCGAACGCAGAGTGGAGGAGGGGAAGAGGGTATGAATCCCGAATGGTGATGTCGTTGAGTCCTCGATAATCAATGCACGGCCGGAGGGTGCCATCCTTCTTACCCACGAAGAAAAACTCGGCCCCCGCTGGGGAGGAAGATGGCCGGATGATGCCTGTAGCCAACGCTGAGTCCAGATACTCCCTCATTGCCTGTCTTTCGGCTGGAGCCAGCTGGAACAATCTCCCCTTGGGGGGGTTGGAACCGGGCCGTAGGTTTATGGCACAGTCGTGGGCTCTTTGGGGTGGCAGGGACATGGCCTTGGACTTATTGAATGCAGCGGCAAGGTCATGGTAGCAGGCCGGCACTCCTGTCAGGTCCACTTCTTCCTGACCAGTCCCGGTCGGAGGTTCCTCCGCCTTCACC